>NC_050446.1:11861774-12084284 GCF_903995425.1 Onychomys torridus | reverse complement strand
CACATAGGTGGGGGGTGCTGCAGATGCCAAAAGGAGCATCAGATTACCAGGAACTACAGTTAATGGTGGTTGTAAGCCAATAGATGCTGGTGCTTAGAAATAAACCTAGGTCTTCCGCAAGCACGGCAAACACTCTGACTCCTGGGTCATCTCTGCAGCCTCCTAAATACTTAATAAACTCACTAACTTCACATCATTTGGCTCATCTTGAAACTCCTTTCTGCCTTGTAGTCCAGGGTCCAGCTTTCCCTGAGTGGAGGTCCCTGCAAGAGTGGGAAACTGTGGTGGTAGTGCTTCATTTGTCTGTATCTGGTGGTTTTTGTTTTGTTTTGTTTTGTTTCTGAATTGCTCTTCCTCCCAGTTCAGCTTGGATTCCGCTATCATATGCAAATATGAAGCAAACTGAGACTGTCCTTGAGCAGAAGAAATTTCCTCAGCCTAATGGCTATCCTCCTCACCAGAACCAGTGGCTGCCTCGATCCCCTGACTCAGAGCTAAGAAAACCACGTCCACTTTTGCCCTTGTTCTCTCCCCATTACAAACCATTGCTACCAATACCCAAAAGACAGCCCTCAGGCCTGTCTCCCAGCTGGAATTAAAGCTCTTTTTCCCAAGTTACCATCAGTTTCCTCACTAGTTCATAATTTGGGATAAACGTATCAATCTAGTCAGTGTGCCCGAATCAGGCCTCTGCTTTGTGACTCAGGTAACAAGGTGTGAGGAAGGATTGCTTTGCCCCACTCCCCAACTCACATGTTTATAAACAATAATGTATTTTTAACTGTTTTTGTTACTTTTATGTTGCCGTGATCAAACACTGTGGCCAAAAGCAACTTAAGGGAGGAGTTAGTTTTGGCATTTGGTTCCAGAGAGATGAGCCCATCGCGGCAGGAAAGCATAGCAGCAAGCGCCAGGCATGGCAGCATGAACAGGAAGCTGAGTGCCACATCTTTTCCTGCACCCAACAAAGTGCAAAGCACAAAGCAAGTGAGCGAACTAGAAGCAGGAGAAGGCTCTAGACTCCCAAAGCCCACCCATGTGACACACTTCCTCCAGCAAGGCTGCCCTTCCCGAACCTCCCCAAAGAGCACCAACAACTGAGAACCAAATGCTCAAAAAGCCTGAGCCTATGGGGGCACTTCTCCTTCAAACCAGCCGAGCAACCACGATGAAATGCCATCCTGGCACAAGACTGGCTGTTTGGGAGAGGTTTGTAGATAGCTTTATCTGCTTTAAACTGGCAAAAACCACTGACCTTTCCTTTGGGTCTGCACACGTGTTTAAGAATGACCTTCAGGGCTGATAAGACGTCTCAGTGGACAGCAGCAATTGATGCCAAGCCCAACAACCTGAGTTTCACACCTCAGAACCCAGATGTGTTACCAGAGAAATTGGGGTCTCTTCTTTTGGATTTCCAGTAGCATTTGTAAAAAAAAAAATTTATAAAAGGACTCACAGGGACTCTTAAGAATAGTTTTATTGGAATTTGAAAGAAAAGCACAAAGGCAGACAAATTGTGAGTCTTGGCGGCTGTCTGAAGGAGGAAGGTGCAGAAGAGGAAGAGAGAAAGCCTCGCCATTTGTAAGCACCCTGTGGTGAACAAAGTGGCTGGGAGTGAGTAAACCCAAACAAGAGTGAGCAAGCCCAAAGCTCAGGAAAGGGAGCCTTAGGCTCATAAAAAACAGACACAAAGAAGAGAAAAGAGAAAAAAGGTTCTTCTCCTTTTCGGAGTAGTTAGAAAAGCAGGGGACTGGGGAAATGGCTCAACAGGCTGTTCTTGCTAATGACCTGAGTTCAGCTCAGAGCACGCATGCTGGGTGCCTCACTGCCACCTGTAACTCCCAGGGATCCCTCTTCTGGCCTCTGTGGGCACCCACACGCAGGTGCTTGCACACATACAGAAAAATCAAATAAATCTCTTTTTAAAAAGAAAGAGGGCTGAGCAGTTAGTGGAAACAAGCTCCTAATCAGAGCTTGGAACAGGGACGCCTTTAATCCCAACACCCGGGGAAGGAGCCATCTCCGTGGGACGAGACCAGAACGGATCTGAACACTTCCATCACACCCTCACATACAGCCTCAAAGCAAGGGTGTTCACTTGTGGGGTTGTAAGATCAGAGCTCCCTTCCCTGACTCCTGACCTGCAGATAAGACAAAACCAAAGACAGTCCTGTTTTTGGCCAAGGATGAGAATAACACTGTTCATTGGGGGGAGTTGGGGGGGGGAGGCCTGACCCTAAATTTTGCTCCATCATCAGAAGGACAAAACTGACTCTGGCAAGTTGTCCTCTGACCTTCACGTGGCATTTTTGAAAACAGGATTATAAATTTCACCCCTAGAGTGCCAGTACCCATTTTCTGGTTTACTAGACATGTTTCTGTGGAGCGTTGTAAAATTTGATTAATCTCAGAGCACAAATTAGTTTCCCTTCCTTACCTCCCTCTCTTTCTCCATGCCTCAGACTCCCAGACTTCTTTACTCTATAAATAACCCTAAGCTTTACTGATACCATCAAGAGGTACATGAAAAGGCTGAGTGTTTGAGAGATAGCTCAGCAGTTAAAAGCACTTCCTGCTCTCCCAGTGGACCTGAGTTTGGTTCCTTGTGTGATGGATAAAGAGACTCCATTTTGCCAGGCATCCATCTTGGTGCCCACTAGCAGTTTCTCTCTCACTCCAGTTCCTGGAAGGTAAGTTCCCAGTAACCCTGACTCAGTGACCCACACTGAAATGCACAGCCATAACCATCTACTTGTTATGGTCTGACTAACTGCTTTTTTTGGCTTCTGTAACTTGCTTACACAGGTACCCTAAGATTGTTTTGAGTTGCTCTAACCACTTAACTTGGCAGAAAAGACCAATTGTTGCTTATGAAAAGACTAATTGTTGCTTGCTTGTATAGATATTGAAGTTGTGGTTTTCCCCTTTAAAAACATTTCCCCATACCTCTCCTTCAGGAAATGCCTGAGATTTGGCTTTAAGGCTGCAGTGCTGTTACCAGCTAATCAATAAAATATTTTAATTATAATTGGATTTAGTCTATGCTCTTTACTCAGGGGTCAGAAACTGTCGCGCCCGCCTCGACCAGCAAGGAAGACGCGACACCGGGATCCTTCTCATCACAGTTTAATCAGACCTTTGATTAGTTGCATTGTGTCTCTCTCGCTGGGGCAAGCCTCTCCCAGCACCTAAGTAGGGCTGGGCAGCCAACCCCAAGCAACCACGTGGGCACTGTCCACAGGTTCACACATATCCCAGCAACACACGAATCCAGCCATAGCCAAATAAGGAGCTGTTTACCCTAAAGAGTGTTTGCCATCAGGAAGGCAGAGGGTAGAAGCCAGCACCATCTTTAGGGTGCGGCTACACGCAGCTCTCTACAGTTTCCCCCTTTTTGTTTTACAAAGCAACAGGCAAGAGTAGAGGTCTGATCTCTGCTAAAATGGAACATGTACTAATGTTTGTCCAGGCGTCGTCCACCCAGAGAACACTAGACCCGTCCGATACCCTTTTCACAGAGGTGGGAGTTAGGGTACCAACCCACATGCAATCAGACTTGCTCTTCTTGAGGTCAGCATATCATAACCTCAAGTGCAGTGCGCAGGCCTCGCATCCTGTGTCTAAATATCTTTTAAAGTAGCCAACCAGGCTTGGGGGGACTGCCCTGCAAATCAATGGCCATAAAGGCTTGGACGATCATGGCTGCATGGCGACGCTGTGAGATCCTAATGCGACAAATGCACCACAAGCATACTAGGGAGGTGAGCACCAGTAAGCCTACTAGGGCTCCTATTCCCGCCCACTCCTTCATGTGGCCCATGGCTGTAGCAATCCAGGAAGACAATCCCTCCACCAGTCCGGTATCCACTCGAGTCGAATTCACCGTGACAATAGCCACTCTCAGCTGGTCCATCAGGTTATCGAACTCTCTGGTCCAATTACCTAAAAGATAACTAGACAACTTTTTAGATAAATCTGCAGCAGAACAATTGGAAGCATCCAAATTCAAAAAATTCAGAGTAAATAATCCAAGAGAAAGTCTGTCCTTAGGGGTACGGCCATAGCCTATCCCCCCTTTTTGTTTTTGAAGCAACTCCTTTAAGGAGCGATGAGCATGCTCCATAATGTCTTGACCTTGTGGATTATATGGTAGGCCATGTACAAGTTGTACATTCATCTGTTGACAGAAGGAAGTGAACTTCTGTCCGGTATATGTAGGACCATTGTCTGTCTTTAACTGTTGAGGCTTGCCCCATGCTGCCCGAGCTTCTAAGCAATGAGCAATGACATGAGAGGCTTTTTCTCCTGCCATTGGGGTGGCATGAATGATTCCATAACAGGTATCAACAGATACATGTACATATTTGACACGTCCAAATTCAGAGATGTGTGTAACATCCATTTGCCATATTTTTAGGGGGAGCAAACCACGAGGGTTAACTCCTAATCTAGAAGGATGATGAAAAATGACACATTGAGGACAATCTAGTACCACCTTTTGTGCCTCCGCACATGAGATAGAAAACTTTTGTTGTAATGTCCTTGCATTAACATGAAATTCTTTGTGGAAAGCATGTGTTCGTTGTATGGCAGAAGCCACAAACATCCATTCCTGTCTAGTACACTGATCCACTATATCATTGCCTTCAGCCAATGGACCTGGCAGACTGGTATGTGCGTGGATGTGTTGCACCAAAAAGGGATTTTTACGTTGCCAGATCAGTTTCTGTAATTGGCCAAACAATGAGCTAACCGGGCTAGAAGATTTGATGGGCCCTGCACATTCAAGGCTTTTCAAAGCATTAACAACATAACTAGAATCTGACACTAAATTAAATGCAAATGGACAAGCCTTGAAAACTTCAAGAACTATTGAAAGCTCCACCTGTTGAGGTGCACCTGGCAAGAATTGATGCTTTACAGGTTCATTAGAATCCACCATATAAGCACCACAGCCTGTCTTAGACCCATCTGTAAATATAACACTTGCTCCTGGAATGGGCTTTGAAGCAGTTACTTTAGGGAAAACTACAGGATGTTCTTTAGAGAAAGTTAATAGTGGATGTTTAGGATAATGGCAATCTATGTGTCCTAGATAGGTACAACGCAGAATTGCCCAATCATCTATGGCAGCACATAATACCTTGACTTGAGTAGAATCATAAGGAACAACTAGCGTTTGTGGTGATGTCCCAAAATATTGTAAACATTGTTGAATACCCTGTTGCGCAAGTAATGCCACAGCAGTAGGATAATACTCAATTGATTTTGTAGGTGAGATTTTAGTATAAATCCATAACAAGGGTCCTTTTTGCCATAAAATTCCCGTAGGTTGTAACTGGGTAGGCAGAATGCACAGGGTAATATCATCATTATTTTGTACTCTTTGAAGAAAAGCTCTTTGTAGTCTATCTTCTAATTTTGTTAAGGCTTCTCAGGCTGCACTGGTTAATTGCCTCGGTGAATCCAAGGCTGCATCTCCAATTAAAATATCATATAATGGTTTCAACTCATAATTGGCCATTCCTAAACTTCCTCTTATCCAATTTATATCTCCTAATAATTTTTGAAAATCATTTAATGTGCAAAGATGATCCTTCCTTAACTCTACCTTTTGTGGCATGATATGATGTTTAGTTATTTTAGAGCCAAGATAATTGACAACTTTGCTCTGTTGCACCTTCTCAGGGGCAATACAGAGTCCCTTTTGCTTTAGCAGTTCTACAAGTGAGCTATATGCTTCTTGAAGAATGCTCTCTTCTTTAGCTGCTAACAGTATATCATCCATATAATGGAGGCATTTTAAGCCTGGAAAACGTGCTCTCAAAGGTTCTAAAGCAGTTGCTACAAATAATTGACACATTGTAGGACTGTTGGCCATGCCTTGTGGCAATACAACCCACTGATATCTTTTATCAGGTTCCTCATGATTAGTGGACGGTAAAGTGAAAGCGAATCTCTCACTGTCTTTGCTATTCAGTGGAATGGAAAAGAAGCAGTCCTTAATATCTACCACAATAATAGGCCAATTTTCAGGCAAGGCTGACAGCAATGGAAGACCATGCTGTACAGGTCCCATAATTCTCATTTGTTCATTTATAGCTCTAAGATCATGTAACAATCTCCATTTTCCTGATTTCTTCTTGATGACAAATATGGGTGTATTCCAGGGAGAAAGAGGGGGTTTAATGTGCCCTTTCTCTAATTGCTCTTTTACTAATTGATATGCAGCATGTAATTTCTCAGAGGAGAGTGGCCACTGAGGAACCCAAACTGGCTCCTCTGTTACCCAGGTTATGGGAATGCCCTCCTCAGCGGCCCCTAGGAAAAACCCAACCCTTGTTTGGGTTTCCTAGGTACTGTTTGTATTGGCTCCTTTCTGCCTTGTAAAAATTTTCCCAGGCCAAAATCAGGATGACACCCCATGTTTTTCATAATATTTTTAGATTCTTTGGAGTATTCATTACTTAACTGAAAGCCCATGGATTTCATAAGATCCTTCCCCCAGAGGGACACTGGAAGCTCAAGGACATAGGGTTGTATAACGCCAGAGTGACCTTCGGAATCTTGCCAATTTAACAAATTTGCACTAACATTTGGAACACTGGCATAACCCAGTCCCTGCAATGTTTGCGAGGAAGCCTGTATAGGCCAACCTCGAGGCCAATCTTTGCTAGCTATGATACTGTGATCTGCACCTGCAATCTGCTCCAGTATCCAAATCTAGGTCTCTTCCCAATTTCTCCCAGGAAGGCACTGTGAGGCTTCCTGAAACTGCAAGCCAAGGAGCAATTACATCACACTGTTCCAGAAATCGCTCTAGGGTGCGTTTTTTTATTTTCAGTTTCTTAGAGAGAAATTGGGTGCGAGGAGGAAGCGCCCATGTTAGTATACTTTTTTTTTTTTCTCAAGTTGAGAAGTTTCTCGGAGGTTTCTCAGAGCCTCTGCAGAATTGCTCCAGCCCTCCAGTTTCCCTGTTTGTTTTGTCTAATTACCCGTCCGCTTTTATCACGGCTCTAGAATTACCCGTCTGCTTTTATCACAGCTCTGCTATCCCGCTCTCCCTTCTACAGGTGAGCGTTACCCGCTTTTGTCGCGGATCCCCAGTTTTTCCTGAGGACTTACCGGTATACCGCCTGACTGTAATGAGTTCTGAATCCAGAGAGAGCCGTGGTAATTGTCCCCGTAGGAGGCCACCACTTGTCGCACCCGCCTCGACCAGCAAGGAAGACGCGACACCGGGATCCTTCTCATCACAGTTTATTCAGACCTTTGATTAGTTTCATTGTGTCTCTCTCGCTGGGGCAAGCCTCTCCCAGCACCTAAGTAGGGCTGGGCTGCCAAACCCAGGCAGCCACGTGGGCACTGTCCACAGGTTCACGCATATGCCAGCAACACACGAATCCAGCCATAGCCAAATAAGGAGCTGTTTACCCATAAAGAGTGTTTGCCATCGGGAAGGCAGAGGGTAGAAGCCAGCACCATCTTTAGGGTGCGGCTACACGCAGCTCTCTACAAGAAACTCCATTACATCAACAGCTATATCAGACAGCTCATAACTACATGTGACTACAGCTCCAGGGTATCCAATGCCCTTTTCTGGCCTCTCCATATTTATGTGTGAAAATATACATGAAACACACACAACCAAATTTTTAAAAAGTTTTTTTGTGTGTGTTTTTTGTCTTTTTCTGGTTTTGTTTATTTGTTTGTTTGTTTGTTGTTTTTGGTTTTTTGTCTTGGTTTGGTTTGGAGTTTTTTGAGACAGTAGCCTTGACTGTCCTTGAACTTGCTGTGGACCAGGCTGGCCTCAAACTCAGAGATCCACTTGCCTCTGCATCCCTAGTGCTGGGATTAAAGGCATGTTCCACCACTGCCACTACTGGGTTTTTGTTGCTAATACAACTTCACTGTGGGTGAGAGTTTGGCCTCATATTCTCATGTGATCTGTCAAAACACAAACAAAAATTTAAAAATAGTACAATTGATAAGCAAAGTGCAATTACACTTGAGAACAGGATGTAACCTTGCACTTGCACAATGCTCGACCTTAGACAAATGCCAGGTTAGGAACCTGTCCCGAATGCACAGCTCTTTGAGATGACAGGCCCCTCAAGGAAGAGTGAACCTGACACAAAGAAGATACACATGGGGCCAGTTCTTAAAAAGCCCTGCTTGCCACTTTAAAGGCAAAGCTCTCTCTGAGGGAAGAGCAGCACATTTCATTTCCATTCCCCACAAAATCAAGTTGAAGATTGACAGTGACAATAGGCAGATGACACAAAGGACTCCGTGAGGTGTTGTCACCCCAGTGGATGATGTCACCCCAGAGCCGTGTTGCCCCAGCACCATGCAACTGATTGAACAGTACTGAACCAACTCTGTGCTGTTTTTGCTAAAAGTACTGACCATGCTCTTGGGCAAACAAAGTGACTGAACACAAGGTGAAATCCTGGCGCCTCTGCCTTGTCTTGGTGTCTGTCTCCTCACTAGGGCAGAAGGCACAGAGATAAGTTGTCCGTTTGTTTGTTTGTTTGTTTGTTTGTTTGTTCTGATACTGTGTCTCTATATATAGACCTGGTTGTCCTGGAACTCACTATGTAGACTGAACAGACTTCTCTTAAATTCACAGAGTTGGCCGGGTGGTGGTGGCACACGCCTTTAATCCCAGCACTCGGGAGGCAGAGCCAGGTGGATCTCTGTGAGTTCAAGGCCAGCCTGGGCTACCAAGTGAGTTCTAGGAAAGGCGCAAAGCTACACAGAGAGACCCTGTCTCAAAAAACCAAAAAAAGGAAAAAAAAAATTCACAGAGTTCCCCCTGCCTCTGCCCTCCCACCCCCACCAGTGCTGGATTAAAGAAAGGCGTGGGCCACCACACCAGACTTAAGTTGCCTTTAACCTTTCCCTCTAGAGTTACTTTGGATTCCAGGAAGAGCAAATCCTCACAGGATAAATCCCCCACAATCCTTAGAGGAACACGATTACTCTGGAACAGAAGTAATCCGTCTTGTAGAAACCAGATTGGTTAGTTCAGGGGAAGACAGCTAGCAACAGAATAACAACTCATCAGACCTCTTTGCAGGACTAGAGCTGAGATAATGTTTTGTAGGACTACACTTTGGTCAACACGGCTTAACCATTTCATCTCCTCAAACCAAACCTCATGATGGTTACCCTGAAGAAGGGCTTGGGACCACTGGACCCTTTTATCTGTGCCCTTCCCAATGTGGCTGCATTGCATAAACCTCTTCTCTTTTTTCATCACGGTTCATCTCTTTAATGTGTTAGGATGGATAGCTTGAGCCGAGACTTTATCCCTAAAAACTCCAGTGACGGTAAAGACACTAGACTAACCAAAACTGACTGGGACCAACATGGCCAACTGAGATGACTTACCACTAACCATCTTGTGCTTTTGCTTTATCATAATGTTGTCTCCACATAATTAGTCTTGTGAATTGCTCCCATCATGCACCTGACACTGTGACACATCTGAAGAATCAATACTAAGACAGGAAAGAATCTTAAGGAAAAATTCCTGAATTCTCTGTCTTTCTTCCTATCTTAGCTCATGAATAATCTTCCTCTCTATTAAAGTATTAAAGTCTGCCATAAGACAGAGCTATCAAAATCCTAGGGGATATGACTCTCTTGAAGAATGACCCCCCATCCCCACCCCCGTCTCTTGTGTACTTTCAATGTGTAATAAAACTCCCTCCCAATTCTTGTCTGTACCTCACCTATGAAGAACCCCCTAATCATGGCAAGAACCTTAGTATGGTCTTTCAACTTCAACACCTTCCCTGGCATTCCCCAGCAACAGCAGCCACCCTGGTAAGCCAACTAGATCACCAGGAACTGGTGAACTTTCTTACAACTATCACTGAAATGCCATTAGAGGACTTGATACTTGAAGAGTACTGCCAAAGTATAAGTAATCTAGTGCAGAGCAGGGTAAGAAACATCTATGCAAAACACAGGAACACAAAATCACCCATTCTGCATCTGGGTTTATTCGTTTGTTGCCCCCCACCCCTTTACTAAGAAAACTAATTTTTTGTTTGTTTGTTTGTTTTGGGTTTGGTTTTTTGAGACAGGGTTTTTCTGTATAACAGCTCTGACTGTCCCAGAACTCACTTTGTAGGCCACAGGCTGGCCTCAAACTCACAGAGATCCACCTGCCTCTGCCTTTCATTAAAGGCATATGCCACCACACTCTGCAAAAACTTTCCTAGCTAAAATGCAGATCTCCAAGGGTTAATTATTAAGAACAGAGAAAATGATCAGTGGTTAGGAATACTTGCTGGTTTTGCCGAGGGTTCAATTCCCAGAACCTACATGGTAGCTCACAACCAATCTGAGGGACCTAGCACCCTCTTCTGGCCTCCACAGGCACCAGGCATGCACACAGTGCATTTACATGCAGGCAAAACACTCATACATAATAAAAATAAGTGATCTTTGCGGAAATAAACAAGCAAAAATAATAACAAAAAATGAAAATAACCCCCTCATCACAGAAACATGTTCTTGAAACAGACAGAGACCATAACAGAAAGCCACAACTGATCAAATTGCAAAGAACAGGTAACCATGTGGCACTCCACTCCAGTCGCTGCATCTGCAGCACAGTTCCTGACCTAAGTTTCAGGGAGCATTGCAGAAAAGGAAGAGGAAAGACTGTTAGAGTCAGAACGGGAAGTTTGTGGCGAGGTTTCATCTCCTAGAAGCTGTATCCCTGAAATCTCATCAACATGGCTGCCTACACGAGAGCTGAAGAACAGCAATTGATAGGCTAACATGGAAGGGAAATCTCACGGCACCTTACGGGCAACTAAGAAATGCTGAGAAGCCAGGGGGTGGTGGTGCACACCTTTAATCCCAGCACTCAGGAGGCAGAGCCAGGCTCTGTGAGTTCAAGGCCAGCCTAGGCTACAGAGTGAGTTCCAGAAAAGGCATAAAGCTACAGAGAAACTCTGTCTCAAAAAAAAAAAAAAAAAAACATGGCTTGTTATCTCCCACATACAATAGCCTCCAGCCTTTCAGGAACTGTTCTTGGGCAAGGGGCTTGTAGATCAGAAATATTTTTGTTTCATGGATCTCTAAGGCATAGTAATTAAAACTTAAAATGTAATTTGGCTCTCACAAAGAGCCCCCAAATTGGATATTCAATACCAAGTAGTCAGCCATGAAATCACATATGTACAA
This sequence comes from Onychomys torridus, assembly GCF_903995425.1. NCBI lineage: Eukaryota > Metazoa > Chordata > Mammalia > Rodentia > Cricetidae > Onychomys > Onychomys torridus. Next base: position 12,073,076 of record NC_050446.1, on the reverse strand, counting down.
GTAGCATTATACAGACTAAGCAGGTTGTATTTATATATCTAGAAATAAATGCATACACTTGCAGAGACTGAACCAACAACCAGGGAGCCTGCATGAGACTGAGCTAAGCACTCTGCATATGTGATACAGGTGTGTAACTTGGTCCTCTTATGGGACTCCTAACAGCTTGAACAGGAGCTGTCTCCAACTCTTTAGTGGCTTTAAGGTTCCTACTTCTCATACTGGATCAGTTTGCCCAGCCTTAACACATGGGGAGGAGCCTGGCATGGTGGCACATGCCGTTGATCCCAGCACTAGGGAGGCAGAGGCAGGTGGGTCTCTGTGAGTTTGAGGCCAGCCTGGTCTACAAAGGGGGTTTCAAAACAGCCAGGGCTGTTACACAGAGAAACCTTGTCTTGAAAAATCAAAAAAATACATGTGGAGGTCCTTATTCTTACTGCAACTGATATGCCTATGAGTTTTATTGATACTCATAGGAGACCTGCCCTTTTCTGGATGGAGACAGAAGAGGGGGGGATTGGGAGATAGGAGGGGAGACTGGGGGAGAGGGACTTGGAGAGGAGACGAGAGAGAGGCTGAGGCTGGGAGGTAAAATAGATAGATGAATAAAAACATATACATACATACATACATATGCAACAAAAATAGAAGCATAAATTTGAGAGAGAACAAGGGGATGTTACACAGGGGTTGAAGAAAGAAAAAGAAAGGGAAGGATGATGTAATTATACTTTAATTTCAAAAAATAAAAATAAACAAAAACTTAGAAGGGTTTTGTTGTTGTGGTGGGTTTTTGTTTGTTTGTTGTTTTGTTGGTTTTTTTTTTTTTTTGAGCTGAGGGCTCAAAAAAAACCCAGGGCGAGCACTCTACCACTGAGCTAAATCCCCAAGCCGGTGTTTGTTTGCTTGTTTGTTTGTTTTTTAATGAGTTAATTTTTAGGCCAGGTTGGTACACACTTTTAGTCCAGTAATTAGAAGGCAGAGACAGATTGATCTCTGTGAGTTTGTGGTCAGCCTGGTCTACAGAGTGATTTCTCTGGGACTAAAGGCATGTGCCACCACGCAGGCCCAAGAATATACATTCTTACTTCCAGCTGCTGTTATGTTTGGGGATTGTAGGGTAAAACGGTAAAAAGGCCAGCCAAAGAAACCCACCCTGGCGCTGAAATCAGAGCCAGTGAAAAAGCACACCCTGGCCCTGAAACACAGAGCCAGTGAAAGAAACACTTTAGCCCTGAACCCAGAGTCAGTAAAAGAAATACTCCCTGGTCCCCAAACTAGGGCCAAAAGGCTAAAATGGGACCGTGAAAGAAATATGCTTTGGCTCTGAAACCAGAGCCAACTCTACCTCTGACCAAAGAAACCAACCAATCCCTGAGCAGGAAAACTAATCCCCAAGCAGAAAATTGTCTCCCTAGAGAAACCCCGCCCCTAAAAGCCCTATATAAGCCCCTCTGCCTGTTCAGTTAGGGACTGTGCTTTCCCACCCTGGTAGAGGCAGTTACTTCTCCTTCCCAAATAAATCCCTTTCTCAAAAGAGTTTTGGGTGAAGATCTTTTCTTGGTATGGCACAGAAACTTTACTAGGACATTCCCTCAGTGGGGCTGGAGCCAGAGGAGATTGCTACACTTCTACTTGGGTTTCCCCTGTAGCAGAGTGAAGCAGAAGTAACATCTTGGGCCAGAGCTAAGAAGAAACGGTTACCTCTGCTGGGAAGCCCGCTTAAAGGGGGAGGGGGGAAGAGAGCAGGGGGGTGCGGAGCAGAGCTCAGCAGTAAAGGAATGGTACTCTCTCTGAGAAGAGCAGAATTGCTACATCCTGCAGGGAGACCATCCCCCATGGCACCCAGCTTCAGGTATACCCTTTCTCCTCATAGCCATAGGTATCCAGGACATCTCCCTTCACAGCTGTAAGTATAGTCTGACTTCCCAACCAATCAGGATACCTTTCCCTCCAAAGCTGTAACACTTGGAGGGATCATTGCAAAAACCATCCTTGAGATGCTCCATGCTCCTCACCCCTCACAGCGTCCTCTTTTCCCTGGAAGCACTTCCTGCTTTTGTGGAATGGGTCGTGAATCCCTGCTGCTGTTGTGCCCTGGAGGACTGCTGCTCTGCCCTCCTCCCCTAGTAGGGCCACCTCTGCCTTTGGGTGGTTGCTGTAGTTTGAGTGTCCTCCTTGTGTGTGTGTGTGTGTGTGTGTGTGTGTGTGTGTGTGTGTGTGTGTGAAGAATTATGAGCCAAGCCTTTAATCGAAGCACTAGGGAAGACACAGAAGCAGGTGGATCTCTGTGAGTTCGAGGCCAGCCTGCCCTGCAGAGTGAGTTCCAGCCAGGGTTAGAGAGACCCTGTCTTTAAAAAACAAAACAAAAACAAAAAAGGAGCCAGGCGTGGTGGCATACACTTATAGTCCCAGCATTTGGGAGGCTGATTAAGTTCAAGACCAAGCTAGGCTACATGTTAAAACCACTGTTCAAACAAAACAAATCTCCCACTCTACAAAGAGGGCCAGGAGGGCATTCACCCTATTAGCAACTATAGCAGTATTATCACAGGAGTGGGTCAGTTGTGAGCTATTTATTTATTTACATATTTGGGTGTTTTGCCTGCTTGTGTCTGTGCAGCACGTGTGCCTGGAACCTTCAGAGGCCAGAAGAGGTGTTAGATCCCCGGAACTCGAGTTAAAGACAGTTGTGAGCCACCATGTGGGTGCCAGTAACCAAACCTCAGGTCTTCTGCAAAAACAATAGGTGTTCTTAACTTCTGAGCCGTTTCTCCAGCCCTAGTTGTGAGCTCTTGATAAAGTTTTATTGTTTGCCAGACATGGTAGAGGATATCTGTAATCCCAGGAGCCTGAGGCAGAAGGATTGCTGTTTGAGGTAGGTGGTGGTTACATCATGGCAAAATTCAAGAAGCAGAGAACAGGATTGAAGCAAGGTAGGCTACAACCCTCAAGGCCCATCTTAATGTCCCTTCTCTGCCAGCCATGCTGTTAGGAAATAATTTCAGTGTTGCATGAAGGAACACATACAGTCAAAGTAATTCAACAAAGCACTTTCTTTGTAAAAACAGGTGCACCAGAACCCAAATGGGGCTGAGTACACATGGACAAGCCTGCCTGTCCTTTATCCCAGGCTCAGGCCATGACTAATTTCATTTGTGGGCTCAACTTTACAATCTGATTAGCTAGTTGGCACCAAGGGGAAGAGCATGCCAGAGAAATAAGGCCCTCATCAGGATCACCACCTTTGGTAAGGAAAAACAAAGACGCTTTCACAAGGGAAGCTTCCACAAAGCACCTATACCAACCACTAGGGGACCAGCTCCTCAGACACAGCCTTTGAAGACATTGTGGATTCAAACCACAGCCAGCAGTTTTCCTGGGATATTTTAGAATATGCATTTCTTTTACCACTTCATAAACTTAGACTCCAGTCACCTAACTGTAGCTGCCCACTATTCTAGATCTTTTCCCCCATTATTCCAGTGGATGAGGGCCATGACACCAGTGTTGAGGTCAGTGCTCTCTCCTTAATTGCAGATGCTAAAGACTGAGCTCAGGTCATCAGACTCACACAGGAAGTGCTTTACCCACTGAGCAATCTCACCTGATGGTTTTGGTTTGCTCTTGCTGGAGTGGGGATGTATATGTACTGAGATACTTTCACAGGAGTCGGATCTGCCTTCCATTACATTCCATCTTGCTGATGCAGGGGCTCTGCTCCTTCTGCTACTGTGTATTCCAGGCTAGCTGGCTTAGGCGCTCTCAGGGCAAGTATCTCTACCTGCCATCTCTCAGTGAGTGCTGGGATTATAGGTGCACACCACATCTGGATTTTAAAAAGGACTCCAAAGATTCAAGTTGGGTTGTCTGGCTTGCACAGCTATTGCTTCACCAGCTGAGGCACCTCCCCAGCTCTCACTTTAGGACAGAGTCTCCCTCTGAAGATCATGCCAGCTTGGAACTTACTGCAATTCAGACTTACTATCTTCTTGCCTCAGCCGCTGGGATTACAGTGTGCCACCACTTCTGTCTAGATGGCTTTTTTTATTTTTATTTTTTATTTTGGAGACAGGGTCTCTTGTAGCCCTGGCTGGCCTCAAACTCAGAGATCCACCTGCCTCCTGAGTACTGTGAACTAAAGGCGTGCACTTTAACACTCAACAATCACTTAATTCTGCTCAGTCTTCATAATGACAAAGGTTCTCCAGCCCCACCAACCCACTCCTGCACCCACACCCTCATCCGGGAAGGAGACTCCGCACCTATAGTCTGTCCATTCCTCTCACCTGGCTAACAGCAGCCCTACCTCCATTCACAACCTCGCCCTGGCCAGCATCCTAGGAGCCATTCTGCCCAGTCTCCCTGCCACCAAAAGCACGCTGACTCTTATCTTAGGGTTTCTACTGCTGTGATAAACAAACACCATGACAAAAGCAACTTGGGGAGGAAAAGATTTATTTCATGTTACACTTCCAGGTAACAGTACATCACCAAGAGACTAGAGGAAAGCACCTAGAGGCATGAACTAAAGCAAAAGCCATAGAGTGCTGCTCCCCATGGCTAGCTTGGCCTGCTTTCTTAGAGAACCAGGACCACCAACCCATAAAGAACTGGGCCCTACCACATCATTCACCAGTAAAGAAAGTGTACCAGACCTGCCCACATGCCAGTCTACTGGTTTTCTCCTCAGTTGAGGCTCCCTCTTCTCAGGTAACTCTAGTTTGTGTTAACCTGACATAAACTAACCAATATACCACTACATCCCAAGCCTCTGCCACCAACTGGCCCACAGGTGGCCATGTGACCCAAGGCACATCCTGTGGACCCAAGAAGGACTTGGTTTTGTAACTCTGAAGCTCTGGCCCAGACACATGCCTGACTGGATCCGATTCTCCCAGGAATCCTGTGGGCTCTCTTATGTTGCCAGGAGCTTGTGAACACAGCAGTAGTCAAGGCCTTTTGTTCTCATGGCCACTGGAAATACAGGTGCATATGAAGAGGTCAGTAGGGTGCCTCACCCCAATCTCTACTCCCCTAATTCTGGAGCCTTCAAAAACATGTATACACACACACACACTCTCTCTCTCTCTTCTCTTCTCCCCCCACCCTCTCTCTCACACACACACACACAAAACTTGTGCATAGCTCCCCTTTATCCCTCCCGGGGACTGGAGGACGCTAGGACACTATCCTACTTAAGGATGATGCCAAACATCCTGTTGGCACACAATTGGAGCCCTCACTTGCTGTGTGGTGCAAGAATGTGTACATCTCACGCAGGAGACCCAGTCTGTCACCTAGGTGCCCAGGGAGGAACCCGGCAGGTGCAAGCTGCTCAGGAGAGGCCAGCACGCTCCAGGTCCTGTGGCAGCACCCGGCCCTTCTTGCGGGCCTTCTGCAGCCGCCGCTCGGCCCGCGCGGCCTTCTTCTTGCGCAGGTTCTGGCGCCGCTTGTCCTGCCGCTGCTGCATCTTCTCTACCACGTGCTCCGAGCGCTTCTCCCACCGGCGCTGCCGCTGCGCCTTGCGCTTCTCCTTGCGCTTCAGGGCTTCCTGCAGCAGGTGCTCGTTGTCACGGATCTTCACGCCCTCCGCCTTGTACAGCAAGTTGGTCCACTTCATCTTGGCCTCCAGCTCCTGGGCCTTGCCTGCGTCCTGATCTCGCAGCTCCTCCAGCCGGTCCTGCCGCGCCTGTAGACGCTCCAGCAGCTGCCTGTAGTTCCTGCCCGTCAGCGGCGTCAGGTTCCCTTTCACCTTCTGCCGCTTCTCCTTCTTACGCTGCGCCTTGCTGGCCGGCTCGTCCTCAGTCACTTCCACCTACAGGTAAAGGCACACCAATGAGATGGCACACAGATCTCACCAGTGACACAGACCAATGACTTCTGTTCCCTTAGATGGGAGTCACCAGCATGCACCTACACCATCAGCAAGGTGCAAAGCGGGGCCAAAGGCACCCAGCCCAGACAACCCCCACCTTATTAAAGATCAGCCTCGACTCCTGCGGCTCCTTGCAGGCCACTTCTGGGGGTGCCTCGGCTGGCTCCTCCTTTGTCTCCGCCTTTGCAGCCTTCTCCTTTGCTCGAAGTTCTTTGCGCTTCCTCTTCTTCCGCTCCCTCTCCTGCTTCCTCCGCTGTCTTTTCTCTAGAGTGGCCGCAGACAGCTCCTTGGGGCTGCCCTGAGGGTAAGAGAAAAGGTCGGGGTTCATTCATTAGGGCTTTTTCAATCTCAAAGTCCTCTGTCTGGCATACGGCTGTGATGAGAGGAAATCCTCATGCAGGCCACGAGTCCATGGCGGCCATGTTTCACCAGTATATAACCTGTTACTGGGATACGAACAGCACCAGTGTGGTGAGGAACCCCTAGAAAGGATCATGGCTCCAGCTCCCAGGACCCCTCAACATACCAGAGCACTTCACTTTGCACGTGGTCATCCACTGTCCTAGAATTCAGAACTTAGGTTGGGTTTCTATGATGGAGTGCCTGTCCTAACCACTGTGTGTTCTACTCCTGACAGACGCAGGCTGAGTGCTGTCTGCATCCCTTCCTGTGTGACAGCCAGAGAGCAGCTGTGTATGAGACCAACTCAGGCCTGTGAGCAGGACAGAGGGCCTTGAGCCTTGAGCCCCTGAGGAACCTGGAGTCAGTGAGTGGCATATATTGGGAGAGAGAGAAGTTAAAACTCAAGAACAGAGCCTTAGAAATCGGGGTGCAGGAAGGTGGGGAGGTGCGACAAGGCATGGTAGCCAGCACCATGTAACACTAAGTCAAGGCTAATCAGGTCACCTCACTTCTGGACACTGACTTTAGGAGGGACAATTCAGGCTATACTCTACCCACGTGGCATCAGTGGAGGCAGTTCCCCAAAGGAAGGAGGTCATGCTTCTCTCTGGGGAACACAGAGCATTGAGGAGGCGGATGACTCTGGAGACTGAGGTATTCCAAGAAAGGAACTATATCTGCTACCTCAACCAAGAGGTGCCCTGTTGTGGAATATCAGTTAAAGATGCATTACATTTGTTTACGCTGTGGAATATTTGTTTAATGATACAAAGATGTATTGCATTCTTTTATGTTGCATTTGTTTAACTCTGTAAAGCTGTGCTACTGTGTCTGTTTAAAACATCTGATTGGTCTAATAAAGAATATTGAATGGCCAATAGCAAGGCAGGAGAGAGAAACATGCAGATCTGGCATGCAGACAGAACAAACAGGAAGAGAGGAGGAGGAGCAAGGAGGAGAGCAGAACGCCAGGGGCCAGGCACCCAGCCATACAACCAGACGCAGACACAGAGTAAGGAGAAGTATATAGAACAAAGAAAGGTAAAAGCACAGAGGCAAAAGCTGGACGGGATAATTTAAGTGGGAAAAAAAAAAAAAAACCTGGCTAGAAACAAGCCAAGCTAAGGCTGGACATTCATAAGAATAAGTCTCTGAGTATTGAACTGGGAACTGGGTGGTGGGCCCAAAAAGAAACAACAAAACAAAAAACGAACTACACCACCTCACATCCCACACTGGCATAGAAATGGGGAGGGAAAACACTCTACAAGCCTGCTCCAGGTGCTTGGGAAGACTCCCCATTTACCTGGCCCCGGGCCAGCTGGATCTTCTCATGCAGCCGCTGTCGCAGGAAATCCAGTGCAAAGACAGAATCAGGTGCTGTGACTTGGCTCTCTGCAGGGAAGGAGACGAGGCTGGAAGAGGAGCTCCCCCACTTCCATTCCTCCCTCCCTCCCTTCCCCAGTGCCACTTGTGGATTTACAGGCCACCAGTAAGTTCCAACCCAGCTCCTTTAAGACAGATAACTAACAATTGCATGAGGTTGGTCACTATGACATTAGAAAAACAGTGTTTGGCCAGGCGGTGGTGGTGCACACCTTTAATCCCAGCACTCGGGAGACAGAGGCAGGCGGATCTCTGTGAGTTCGAGGCCAGCCTGATCTACATAATGAGTTCCAGGAAAGGCGCAAAGCTACACAGAGAAACCCTGTCTCAAAAAAAAAAAAAAAAAAAAGGAAAAGAAAAGAAAAAGAAAAAGAGAATTATCACCATGTCACCTGGCTGTCATGTGGCACTGGACCTTCATGCACTCTGTCTGCTACTCTGCTCCTATGATCTCGCTCACTAAAAAAGTCTTGTATCATTACCATAAACCTGTTGGTACTTTTGAGCAATGGGGAAATTTGCCTCTAGGTCCCATCCCAGCTCTGACCATGCATGTTTTGGAGCCCCTCACCTTCAGGAGACTCCAGGGAGCTGAAGTTCTTCTCTTGTTTGGATACTGTTGGTTTCTTAGCCTGAGAAGAGGTGGGAACCGTCTTCCCTACGGGCTTAGTCTTGTGTTCTGTAGCCTTCTGTCCCTGCTCCTGAGATTTCTTTTGTGTTTTCTTCTTTTTCTTTTTCGGGGGCCCGGCAGCTTCCAAGTGTTTTGTTCTGACAGCTGAAATGCAAAACTGGCTGAATCCCTTCTCTCTGACCAAATTAATTCAGCAAAGAAAGATCCTGCAAAGGCACTGATCCCAGTGATGCAAAGGACCAGGTGGCTAAGCCAGTGCCACCTGTCCTGAGCTTAGCACCACCAACTGCCTGGGCAGCAGGTGGCCACACATCTGTAATCCCAGCATTGGAAGCTAAGGCACTAAGACTACTGAGAGTTTGAGGCCAGGCTGGGCTACATAGCGAGACCCTGTCTCAAAAAAACAAAAATAAACTAACAATTTTTAAAAAAATCTAAATTACACTCACACACCTGACCCAGCAGACATGTGCATGAGGAATAGAACACAAAGCCAGGTTTCAGGTTGGTCATTACCACATTATCTAAATATAAACACCCACTTCCAGGAACAAATGATGGTCCTGCTACGACACTTTCTCCTTACTACCCAAAACGGAACACTTGGCTTGTGTATAGCAATTTCCTCCTGGATAAAAACCTTCCATCTTGGAGGGAAGCTCCTTCAGCTCAGGAACTAAACACCAAGGCTTCCGGAAGTCCTGGAACTTACCAGATTCACTAGCCCCTTCTTCCCCACAAGCATATACAAGAGGAAGGCCAGGTGACTCTGAGTCAAGCAGGACCACATGGAATAGACACTCTCCAAGCTGTTGGGCTGCCTACAAGTTGTGCAGTGCACTCCAGGTTTCTAGCTTTTGAGAGCCATCACCCATGTTGGGGTGGGCTTTGGTGATACAGTAGTATTCATACTCGGGCCTGTCATTGCTGTGTCTGCAAAGACTGAGGTCCAGAGGATAATTATCTTATCTCAAGTTAGCTTCAGTCCCATGAATAATCCATTTCTTATCCATCTCTATATCTGTGACTAATAGATAAAAACCTTTTAGAGGGGGCTGGAGAGATGGCTCAGAGGTTAAGAGCACCGGCTGCTCTTCCAGAGGTCCTGAGTTCAATTCCCAGCAACCACATGGTGGCTCACAACCATCTGTAATGAGATCTGGCGCCCTCTTCTGTATGCATAATAAATAAATAAACCTTTAAAAAAAAAAAAAAAAAAAAAGCTTTTTAAAATCTAGTAACTTAGCAGATCAACCTAAAAGTTAAGAACGTCATCTGCACCAGGCATGATGGTACACGCCTTTAATCCCAGCACTTCTGGAGATGGAGGCAGAGGTAGGTGGATCTCTGAGTCAAGGACAGCCTGGCCTACAGAGTTCCGGGACAAAGCTACACAGAGAAACCCTGTCTCAAAAAACAAAAACAAAAACAAAAATGTCTTCAGCATCTGGGCCTAGAAAAGCTTCCTACATCTTGCTATAACTACCTGATGTACACCCCAATGTATTTTAAACTTGCCTTGGCTTTCTTTGTTCTGTAAAACTTGAAGAAACTGCTTCAAGAACATTTTATGTTGGAAAGTGAAATTTGGGGTAACCTAAATCCGTGTTCCCAGGGCACGGTCATTCAAAATGGGCTCCATTTAAGGTGAGGGCTGTGGATTTCTGGAATTCACGGTGATCTGACTTGCTTCTGCTTGCCAAGCGTTGGTATTAAAGGCATGTGGACCATGCCTGCCACTGTCCCCCGCCCCAAAAGGCACATTCATTCATTCATTCATTTTATGAGTATTGTAAGTTATGGATGTCTGTGTATCATAACCGTGTCTGGAGTTAAGGGACTGTTGTAAGCTGCCATATAGATGCTGGGAACCGAATATGGGTTCTATACAAAAGTAGCAAGTGCCCTTAACCGCTGAGCCGTCTCTCCAGTTCTTTTCACTTTTGGGGAGGGTTTCCTGAAGTTGCCCATGCAAAGGTGAACTTAGCAAAGTACACAGCCCCGACAGGCCTGTGGCGGGCCTTTACCCTCGAGGGTCTGAGCCTCAGCCTCCCCACGAACCAGGCCCAGCGGCAATGAACCCTTTCTGATGAAAGATGTACTTTCACTTCCAACGATGAGGAAATGTTAGCATTTTAAACTAAACGTCCAAGAATGGAGTGTACGTACTCTCAACGCATGAAACACACACGGACAAGAACTGAAAGACAACACAAGCCAGTGAGAGAACTCGACGACCTCTTCATACTTGACTAGCGAGCACGTTTTTCGTTCCGTTCGAGTCTGGTAGTTCCCTAACCACCTTCCCCTCCATCAGGGCCCAGAGCCTTAAGGAGCCGTAGCTGTCCCAGCAAGTACCGGCTCAATCTAGTACCACGTGTGGAGGGTTGGCTCCAAGCTAGGACAGCGGGCCGGTGCCCGTGCCAAGGCATCCACTCCCAAAGGCTGCTCGGGTAGGCTGCCTTACCCCACTCGCTCCTCCGCCGCTCGGGGCCAGGCTGTGCACAGATCTTCTTGGCCAAATCCTGCAGATAGGTATCCTTGGCTTGCAGAGAGGCCATGGCTGCAGACCAGGGCTGACGCCACGCTCGGAGGTTCCCACGGCCTTAAGGCTCACCGGAAGCACCATGCGTGCAGGCACTGACAGCCGAGCGCTCGATCGCCGAGCCTGACCACGCCGGAAGTGCTGTGTGCGCAGGCGCCGCCAGGCCAACGCTCGCGATTAGCTCAGGAGCACCGGAAGCCGCCACCCAAGTGTTTGTCTCCGTCCAAACCAGTGTACGCAGCCGCGGCCCACTCAGAGCTCGATTGGCCAGGCCTGAGGGGCCGGCTAGTCCTGAACGTGGAGGCGGTTCTCTGAAAAAGTTAACCTGTGACGCGAGAACGCACCGGCTCGGCCAAGCGTCAGGACTTCAGTCCGGCCCTCCCCCACGGCAAAACGGAAGCTATCTGGCTCCTTCCCATTGCTTCAAACCATTGCTCCTAGTGTTCCCCCAAACTCCTCCACCCTGTGACTAAGCTTTCTCCGTGACACTTACAAGCTCTCCCAGCAGTTAACATACCGCAGACACTGATGGAAAACTCCCTCATTGGGGCAGTAACTTCCCCCTAGCTACCCACTTGCGTGCTACCTTGTTTGGCTATGTAGGTGCTGGGCACCCGGTGACCAGCCCGTGTTCCTCACGGCCGACTACTTTCATGAATGAAGCTTGCTCACGGTAGTTATGAGTGACAGGCTGAAGGCCAGTACCATGACTTCTGCATGTCAGTGATGAGCCTGGTACAGAGAAGTGTGAGTTCCTAGTTGTTTCTGCCACTCAGCCTGTGGCTCTAGACACGCCCCTTCCAAGCCCATGCCCACTCCAAGATGCAGACAATGATAGCGCTAAGCTGGAAGGTGGCAGAGATGGGTGGCACCAGAGGTACAGGTGCTTCAGTCTTTTATCTTGAAGTAATGGCAGATTTTTCATTCATTTACCAAAATGTCAAGGACCCAGTAGATGCTAATGGGAGAGGGGTCACTCTGGAGCTCAAGGAACCCAAGGGCAATCTTGGACTGATCAGAAAAGAAAGATGAACAACACAAAAACGTAATGTTTTATTCAAGAGTTTTATCACAAAAGCAGCAGAATGAAAATGGTGCAGAACCCAGGAAGATGCCCTGGCTAGCTGCCTCTCAGTCCTCTAGGACTGTCAGAGATGGCACAGACAATTGTGCTGCAGGCACCAGGCAGTGGACAGGGCTCTCTACACAGGAGCCTGAGCCAAGGATGGGTGGCTGGACTTGGCTAAGGTCCACTGAGCACCTGCCAATTCTAAACAACAAGCTGGGGCTGTCTTTCTATCACCAGCCACCCTCCCTACTCAAGGTCCTCAAAGGGACAAACTTTCCATCTGGCAGTCAGGAAGGGAGCCACTAGAGATGAAGAGCCACCTGCCTGTAAACAACTGAACATCATTCCCAACTATCATAGGGAACTGGCCCTGGCCTGGCCACGTTCCTGAGGCTACAGTGGCTCCTGATCCCAAAGTCCCCAAGTGGGAGCTGAGACTGACAGGACTTCCTTTCTGATAAACTAGGGCCCTGAGGAGGCTCAGGTGTGTTCTGTGGGGCCAGAGCCACCACCATGGGAGTGGGCAGGGGCTGCAGACTGCAGGGGACCAGCACCAGTGTCCGGGGATGCCAGAAGAGGGGCAGAGAGGCCATCAGCAGAATCTGTGTCGAGGTCCAGCCTCCAGTAAGCTTCACATAGAGGTAGGTCATTAGCTTCGCAGAGACTTGAGCTTTGCCACAAGAAACCCCAGGAGTGACAGGAGCAGGCAGAGGAAAGCCAGGGAGGGGAAAGCAAGACAGATGCAGAGTTAAGAAATGAACGTCACCTGACTGCCTCCCCTTCCTCACCTGTGCTGGCCCTCGACTACCAGTTCTAGCTGCCCTTGCATCCAAAGACAGAAGGCGTCAACAAGCCACGTGACTTAGGCAAGCTCTCCCCAAGGGCCACATGTCCTTCCTGACACTTAGGACTCCCCTTGTCCCTGTGGGTCTCCTCCCATCCTGACCGCCCACCCTTTACAAGCAGGGTAGTGGTACGACTTTACAAAGATCATGGTGGCAGAGACCTGTGTCTGTCCCTATCAGGGAACTGGCCTAACTGTAAAAAGTCAGGAACAGAAAGAAGTCCAGGCATGTCTCTACACTCCACTGCTCCAGCCCTATAGCGTCATGCACTCCATTTCGCCATATTACACAGGGGAGACCAGAGGTGGAAAGAGGGAAGGACTAAGCCTCAGTGGTCATAGCAGTGGCTACTTGGAGCACATCTGTTTCCACAGCTGTCTAATATGCACAAGGCCCTGGCCCCATACCTCCCCCTGCAGCCCCTCTCAGAACTAGTAGCATCCCCAGAAGAGTGGAGGGGAGGCAGACAGAATTAGCAAGCAGTGAGTATATAGGCCGGAGTAGCTGTGCAGAGGGGAAGTTGGGCAGCTGCTGGTGGTGTGGGCATGAAGCTGACAGGGGCAGAAGAAAGCCACTGGCCCCTGCACAGAAGAGCCTGGACATTTAAGGTAATTCATAGGCAGAGGGGCACTGCTTTACCATGAGGAATATGGAAAAGGTGACTGCCCAGAGGGGACACAGAGAGACTGAGGCTTTGGAAACTTGATACTCTGGGTTTCTGTCCTAAGCAATTTCATCCCCAGGGTTTCTTTATCAACCCCTGTAGCAGGGCTGAGTCACTGTCCCAAGACTGATCCACCTAGCAGCCCTTGAAGCGGTAAATGTCCAAAGGGTAGTGACAGGAAGATGTGAAGGAATTCATCCTGGGTGACTGGAAAGCTCTGCCTTTTAGGGGTAGAGGATATGGTCCCCTTTGTTTGCTAAGCTGATCAATATTGGGACCAAGGATAGTCCCCAGAACTCTCTGGAAAACTTGGGCACTCCAGCTGGGCAGTGACGCTGAGTCTTGCATGGGAAAACCACACACCACCCAGTTATGGACACCTGTGGCTCCTGCTGCAGCTTCTGTGCAGCAGGAGCAGCAAATCTACCAGTAGGGGAGAAAGGTTTGCCTGGGAGAGGGTGCTGCTGGATGGAACCTTAATATCAAGCTAAGGGGGTGCAAGCAAGGCCACCATTCTCTAGACTCAGTTTCCCGCATATTTATTTCTCAAGGCCTCTCTGGTTAGGAAAGTATCCGGTTTCAAGTGGCCCTGAAGAGGACTAGGTGATAGATCCTACCTACTGCTGTTCTGCGTGGCAAGCATAGGTCTGATACCAGGAGGCTCCAGGACCATGAGGACATCCAAGTATCTCAAAGCCAGTTCTCAAAGCCACCTTGCTTGAGCTCCTTCCCCAGTGCCAATGTTCACCATCTCTACACTGTGGAATCTGACGTGGATACCCACAAGGAACTGAATCTCTGGGCAAGCAGTAGGCAGTGGTGTCCCGGAGCTGGACATAGTTAGAGACCCAGAAGGCCACAAGAGGCCAATCCAGCCTGGGCTGAAATGTCTAGACAGAGATTTAGAGCAGTAAAGCAGACTGCACTGCCCAGGAGGGCTTCCTTGCCCCCTGGGGGGGTGCCCTTCTCTGGCCTCAGCTGCTGACACCAAGTCCTGTGATTTTCACCCCACTTCATTGAGGGGAAGGCCTGGGCACCAGCTGGTGGCTGGTTGTGACTGGCTGTCCATCAAACGCTCTAGTCAGGGGTTTTGCTGCCAAGGAGGACTGGAAAAACACAAGGCTCTTGAAGGCCCTAGCTGGCCTGGGCAGGCAGCAGGGACCACCTGCATGCGAGTCCAGCCCTATTTGTACCTGGACGAATAGTATTCCTCCTCCAGCTCATACAGGTCGATGGAGACCTCGTCCCGCAGGGTGATGAGCTTGCGATCACACTCTTCCTGCAGGGCTCGCAGCTGCTGGTTTCGCTGGTCAATGGCTTCGTTCACAGATGGGAAGTCATTGAGGATCAGGAACTGCTTGAGATCAGACACCAGCTTCATCAGTGACTCGCCAGCTCGGACCTGCCACCATCATAATCGGGATCATTATGAGAGGAGGTGGAAGACGGTGGCTCTGCTCTGTGTAACGGGTGCTGGGCCAACAGTGGGTTCTCTGGAAATCTCAACTTCATGGTCCACAAAGAAAAGTACTAGCCTGCACAGAGCCATCTGTGAGGACAGAGAAGGAACTGGGAAGGCACGATCAGAACCCACCCTGACTACAGGTGGAATAGGTTTGCTTACTTCAAGGAGCTTTCCCTCCTCCAACCAACCACTCACACCATGTACACATCCTGTGCACTCACTCAAAGCCAACAGAAGACTATGCCCTGGGTTTCCTCCTCCAAGGATTCACTGGGGTCTTTGCCCCACACATTGTCATTTACTGGTACCCACTGCACAGACACTGGCCTACTGGGCTTTCCCTGTAAGATCAAGAGAGGCTCACATTTTACATATGACAAAAGGCCGTTTGCCTTTCCATTTACAACCAGCCTTGGGGAACCTTCATGTCAGCAAGAAGGGCTGCCTTCCTCCTGACTACTACAGTCTACTTGCCCCCCCCTCACCCCTCCAGTGACCACTAGGGGCAGTTTCCTAAAATGTGCTCTGCCCCACCCCACTGTTCTCGTTTGCTGCTCTGGACTCCATTCACAACCCCTAGAGGGGTGTTTTCTACCCCTGCCACTCACGATGTTGGCAGCTCGCACGTGCATCTCGTAATTGTCCTGTTCACCCTGAGTAGCCCGCGACACCTGTGTCTCATCCTCAATCTGGGGACAAATAAGAAAGTCTAGAATCAGCCCAGGCAGCCACCTGGCTTAGCCTGGTTCACAGGAACCCAACAACTAACAGCCACCACCCCCACCCTGAGTGCCATCACCACAGCCTGCCTGCCTATCAGGCCTTCCTGCACACCCAGCACTCTACCTGCTGTCTATTCAGCTGGCAATGTCCACTCCAACCCCCTCTTGTTCTGTGGGTGACAACAGGTGACTCCATCACATCAAAAGGACACTGCCAAGTCTTTTTGAGGAAGTTTACGCGAAATAAGATGCTCAATAAAGAAGTTAAAGGACAAGGGTTTTGGTTTTTTTTTTTTTAGTTTGTTTTTGTTTTTGTTTTTGAGACAGAGTTTCTCTGTGTAGCTCGGGCTGTCCTGAGATCAGGCTGGCCTCGAACTCACAGAGATCCGCCTGGCTCTGCCTCCCGAGTTCTGGGATTAAAGGCGTGCTCCACCATGCCCAGCATAAGACAAGATTTTTTAAAATCTTTGTTTTTAAGGCAGGGTCTCATGTAACCCAGGCTGCCCTGAACTTCTGATCCTGCCTCCACTTCCTAAATCCTGACATTAAAGAGCTGTGCCAACATCTAGTTTATTCAGTGCTAGGGACCGAACACAGGGCTTTGTAACTGCTAGGCAAGCACTTCACAATCTCAACATCCCCAGCCAGAAAGTGTCTTTTCAAGTCCCCCTCCTGGGCAGGCACCATATTTGAGCAGCTAACTAAGGAGGGCTTCCTCACAAAAGCCTGAACTTCCGTTCTCAGCTTACAGATGGACCAGCTAGAGACTGACAGATCTCAGCGGTCTTGAGGCATCTCAGAAATAGAGCAGCAGTTCTCAACATATCGATTCATAACAGTTGCAAAATTAGTTATGAAGTAGCAATGAAAATTAATGTATGGTTGGAGGTCACCACAACATGAGGAACTGTATTAAAGGATCAAACTCGTCGGTCATCACAACGTTGTGCGGCATGGGGGACGCTCAGCCCAGGTGGCCAGTGCCCAGTAACTAAAGTAGAGCCCTAGCAGTTTCGTCCAGAGTCCTCTACTCTGCTCTACCCACGATTGTCATTATTTGGCTTTTCTACTTATCTTTACTTTGGACGCCTCGTCGCTCCCACCGGCACCAGACTGATCACATTCCCTTTGCATGCCCACCCCCGCAGCAGAATCTAGTACATGTACCCAGACCCCAGGGAAAACCAGTTCCTGCCTTCTGGTATGGCCTCGGAACAGTGTCCACGCACCTTGGCCGTCTTGATGATCTCGGTGAAGTTGTCCATGATGGACTTGATGTCGTCTTTGAGCCGCTTGTTGTAAGACTGCAGCAGTGTCTCCTTGCTCTGGGGCAGGGCTCTCTGCTGGGCCATGACAGACCCTGGGTGAGAGCCACAGTCTGGTCCGACCTGGGGGACGGTAGGGAGGGCTTTCACTACATCCGCTCCCTCCGCGAACACAGGCCCGCAGCGGGCCCTCCCCACGCAGGCGCACAGCACCCACTCCTGCGCGCGGTTTTTACTCCCCACTACCGCCCGCCGCCACTCCGGACCCGCGGTACCTTGCCAGGTCCGGCCGCCCTCAGCGAACGCGCAGCCGCGTCTCCGCACGCCCCACCCACCCCCGCTCAGACCCCGCCCCCGCCCCGCCCCCTGCCCCGCCCCCGCCGACCGAGTGCCCAGTGATTCCGTCGCTTTAAATCCGAAATCCCGCGCAGGCGCCGGCTCTCGCGATCTCCGCGACTGCTTACATATTACCCACAATTCCCTTTCCTTTCTTTCTCCTCCAGCCGAGCAAGATGGTGAGTGATCGCGGTCCCTCGCGTCATCCGCCTCCATCCGCCACCCGCCGCCGTCTCGCGGGGTCTGCGGACTCCCTTGGCGCTTCGGGGCCCTGCGCGGCAAGGGAGCGGCAGCGAGCGGCGCGCCGGGAACGACCCTGCTGTCCGATGGGACGGCGATGGCGGAAGACACAGCCTCACGGGGTTTCTCTCCTCTGTCCAGCCCAAGGGAAAGAAGGCCAAGGGGAAGAAGGTGGCCCCGGCCCCCGCCGTCGTGAAGAAACAGGAGGCCAAGAAGGTGGTGAATCCTTTGTTTGAGAAAAGGCCTAAGAACTTCGGCATCGGTAAGTGGGATGGAAGTGTTTCCCGACGTCAGCGCGGTGGATCCAGGGGACTTGGGGTGGGATGTTCTCCGCGGAGAACCGGGCTCCGTCCCCGAACCGACGGGCACGGTGGCCCTCGAGGACCGCCCTGGCCTTGAGACAGCCACTGCGGGCACTGGGGCTGTTGTGCTTGCTGGCAGGCCGTGGCTTTCCGTTGTGTTGTGTGCAGATGATGTAAAAGAATATTTGCTATCAGAAAAGTGGTGATGACATTTGAACCACCAAGATCTCTGATGCACCAACACCCTCCTAAGTGCCCAGGTGCCGGCTGGCACAACGGTGACTCCTCATTCGTAGTCTCACTCTTTATTTCCCAGGGCAGGACATCCAGCCCAAAAGAGATCTCACACGCTTCGTCAAATGGCCTCGCTACATTAGGCTGCAGCGGCAAAGAGCCATCCTCTATAAGCGGCTCAAAGTACCTCCTGCCATTAACCAGTTCACACAGGCCCTGGACCGGCAAACAGGTGAGGTTCTGTGTCGGGCCCAGTTTCGTGTTTCCAGGGCATGAAATTGGGCCTGAGTTTGTCCTTTTTAGAGTGTCGTCACATCAAAACAATGGTGGTGCAGGAAGGTGGTTTCGCAAGGAAAAGGGGTACTTGCTGAGGACGTGCGAGAGCTGAGAATTCTCAGCATCCATATATGTGGGAGGAGAGGGGCGGATTGAAAGGGGTCCCTAGTCACTGCCTGAAACACCCAGCAAGAGTAAGGTGTGGAAGCAATTGAGGAAGATGCCTAACGCTGACCCCTGGCATTCTTCCTTGCACATACCACACAAGGGTAGGTTGGGGGAGTGTAGAGATGGTCTGTTTTTCTGGAACTCAGGCGGGCTTTGAACTCGAGATCCTGCTTCCCAAGTGCTGGGATTAAAAGCATCTGCCACAAGGATGGTGGTGGTTTTTAGCTTTTTAAAAATTTGTTTCGGGCCGGGCGGCGGGGGTGCATGCCTTTAATCCCAGCACTGGGAAGGCAGAGCCAGGCAGATCTCTGAGTTCAAGGCCAGCCTGGTCTGCAGAGCGAGTTCCAGGACAGGCTCCAAAACTACACAGAGAAACTGTCTCAAAAGACCAAAAAAAAAAAGTCTCTGAGTTTATGCCACAGCTGTACAGGGAGGGGTTCAGGACCCTCCACACAGGCCTGTAATGCCTTTTAAGTGATAAGTTAGAAATCAGCCTGAGCGAGAGATTGCTTGCCGAGTAACAACCGCACTCAGGAAGCTACAGAGCAGATCTAAAAAATACTCAAGCCCAGAGTCTAATTGAAGAACTATTGTCCCAGCTACCCAGCTGCTCAAGCTTGCCCACAAGTACAGGCCAGAGACAAAGCAGGAGAAAAAGCAAAGGCTGTTGGCCCGGGCTGAGAAGAAAGCTGCTGGCAAAGGGGACGTCCCAACTAAGAGACCACCTGTCCTTCGAGCGGGTAGGTGACCCCTGGGAAAGGAAGGGTGGTGGGGCAGGCTGTGCAATGATGTGTGAATTTCTTCACCTGAAATCACTGTGAAGAGTGAAATCGAGCTTTTTAACCCTGAGTCACAGCGTGGTGGGACTGCTTTTTTTGTGACTGTAGTGGCCCAAGCACTCAGTCAGAGTGGTTGTGTGTTCCAGGGGTCAATACGGTCACCACCTTGGTGGAGAACAAGAAAGCTCAGCTGGTGGTGATTGCCCACGATGTAGACCCCATTGAGGTAGGTCTGATGGTTTTTAGCATAAAGTGCAGAACCAGGGTCCTGTGTTGTTGCCTCTGGAAGGGCGGAGTCAGTTTCGCTGAGTTTTGATCAGTTTATGTGGCTCTTGCAATGATGTGAATCTTTGACTGAAGTAGCTTTGATGTGCAGTTACATGAGCTTTTTAACCCTGAGCATTTGCCACAATGTAGCAGTGTAGCTCCTGCTTCTTGTGCTCCAAATGCCTACAGCTTGTGCTTGCTTATAGCTGGTGGTCTTCCTGCCTGCCCTGTGTCGAAAGATGGGGGTCCCCTACTGCATCATCAAGGGAAAGGCCAGGCTGGGGCGGCTGGTCCACAGGAAGACATGCACCACTGTAGCCTTCACACAGGTTAACTCGTGAGTATTTGTGCCTATCCTTAAGCTTCCCTTACTCCCAGGTTTGGGAACCATTTGCCAATGATGGCTAAGAATTTCTTCACCTGAATCAGCTGTGTGGTCATACTGTGTCTGAGGCAAAAACAGAAGCTTATATTGGAAAAATTACTCCTGCTTCTCAAAGAGTAACAAGGCCTTTCCCCTTTCCTTACCAGGGAAGACAAGGGTGCTCTGGCTAAGCTGGTAGAAGCTATTAGGACCAATTACAACGACAGATACGATGAGGTAAGCAGCTCTGTACAGAACATGGTGTTGGTTAGTGCTGTAAGCAGTTGGATTCAAGTACCCACTTGGAACCAATGAATGTAGGATGTTAGCTGATGCATGCATTAGAGGGTAGGGTGTCAGGCCAAAACTGATTGCTGTTTCTGTCATTTCAGATCCGCCGCCACTGGGGAGGCAATGTCCTGGGTCCTAAATCTGTGGCTCGAATTGCCAAACTGGAAAAGGCAAAGGCTAAAGAACTCGCCACTAAATTGGGTTAAATGTACACTGCTAAGTTTTCTGTACATAAATATAATTACAAACTTACCTTCCATCTAATGGTCTTTGGTTATTTGGTTATTATTGGTGGTGTTCCCCTATAAAATGTCTTGAGACTGAGCCAGGGTTTTAAAAATAACAATCTTTATTTATGTGTAGATCTCTTGGTTAGGAACAGGTTCGTTAACTTCATACACCTGGTGTCCGCCTCACAAATTTTTGAAACCACAAGTATGATGTTGCTGCACACAGTCCATACCTGTGATTGAAAGAATTTAGTTGTCAGCCTATACAGTTGGGGGGGGGGGGACGATATTGTAACAAGGGACAGCAGGACTAACCAGGTGATGATGTACTGCATATGCTCATTCCGAAGAGTGACTCTTGTTTGCCCTCCAATGGGTCCTCCAGGGGTTGTACTCTCTGTAGAGACAGTAGGATTTAATGTCCACTTCTGGTGGTGATTCTCAGCACTTCCACTTTTCTCAGAACCTATCATATTTCCTTCTGCCCCCATACCAACCTGCAGGATGAAAACCTGCCAGGGAAAGAAGGGGAGGTGGGACAGTTAATAGCCAACAGTGCTTGCTCTCCCAGGGCAGGTGCCACAACATACGGAAATCTGCATCAATGAAAATGGGGTCTGCGCCTGTTTTCTTGGCCATAGCCTCCAGGTCCCGATAATGCCAGTGATTCTGTTGTGGATTGTTCTCAGGGACAAAGGGCTTCCTGGTTTCTGTCAGCCTCACTATGCCAACTAGGTCTACTTCTCCAAGAACCTACAAAGGAAGATGAGATTACTTTTTACAGGAGTCCTATGTGAAGAATGGATTAATTGACTATAATCTTCCAGACTGAAGAGCCATATCTCTTACCTGGCCTTTTTGTCTGGTCTCAGGATTCACTTTCTTCTTGGGGACAAACCCTCTGTTAACCAGGATGGTGACTCTGGAGCAATAATAAAAGTGTCCCTTGGGGTGAGGAAGGATTCCAGTACAGATGATCACTAATGGTCACTGCAACATCTACAGGACAGTTCGATAGATATACTTGTTCTGTGTATCCAGTCCAACACACAAGCCTCAGTGACTCAAACCCTATCAATGAACTGACTAATTAAGAAATGTCAGAATTAGAGATCTTAAACTATTAGGCAGTATTGGATCCAGTAGATTCCCAGGGATCTAAAGGTTGGTTGAGCACAGTTAGAGAAACTGCCAGGCCCAGGCATGGCCTACTCACCCTAAGTCAGAGCAGTGGAAAGGAGTAACTACATAGGCCCCATTTTCTGTTGAGGAGGAGATTCGGCCAGCATCACGGGCCTCTCGGGCAGGGTCCACCATGGTCCGAGGCATCATGTACAGCTCTTTGGAGTGATCAAAGTGCCCCCTGACCTTCACTGGCCTGTACTCCAGATTTTTCAATTCTATTGGGCTACAAGGAGAAGGGGGGAAGGGCTGTAGGTAAGCAAGGCTTGTCAGAATCTTCTAAGCAGGTTGCAAGCTGCCAAGCCCACCAGGTAGGAAGGGTAAGAAAGGCGCAGTGAGGCTCATCAGATTACAGGTTGTGTCCTCCAGAGGGGTGATCTCGGCACCAGCCTTCGATGCCACAAGAGTATGTGGATCTGTGCTACCAAACCCAGCTTTTCAAGGGAAGTGTGTGTCCCTGTATGGCTACTTTACATAAATTAACAAAATGTGAGTCCAAATTCCACCTGTTATCCCTGAATTAACCCTTGTTGCAAATTCAAGAGAGCAGTACAAAAAATTAGAGGACACTTATAAAAAATTGTCACCATATTGATACCTACATTATCAACCACCAATGTACAAGGAACTGTCACTATGGGGCGATCCTTCAAGACCAGAAAAGGGAAATCTGGCATCGAAAAATACATCTTTCCTATTTATATTACATGCCCTTCGGCAGCTTCATAAAGACAAATCAGCAGCCAGTCTAGTGGGAAATTTTGAGGGCTCCTGCCTATGGACAAAGAAATTACTGAGAAGACACCAAACAGAAGCCAGGGCCCCCAACTGCTTCTGTAAATGGGATAGATTGGGTGGGCAGCGCACTCACTCCGCAGGCAGAGGGATGGGCTCAGCCATGACTCGAGACTCTAATTCTGCAATTAGTTTGAGCTTCCATTTCCGACGCTGGACCTACAGAAACAACGTGAGCTAAGCAAACAGCAGTGGGGTCCAAGGCTTAGTTAGAGACATCTAATAAATTAGACCCCTGTCTTCACCTGCCAGGTCCCCAGGCCAAAAGCAGTAGCAGGGATAAGAAGCAGGAACCATTGGAGAAAAGAGTCGTCCTCTGCTTTAGCGGTGGCTGCTTCAGCAGTAGAACTGCTACACCTGTTTGGCCTCCAAGCAATCCCTGGAGGGAATTTTACAATACCGGCATGGGGTCAGAAGCCCTAGAACAAACAGAACTGGGTCGCCAATTCACCACAAGACTTAGGTTATGCTCACAGAGGATGTAGGGGGAAAGGCAATTAATAGCACCTGTGCTCAGTCCGCTCCCAGTACAACACACCTAGTAGACCACTGCGGGCTGAATGAAGGCAGGTGTCCCAACCGCAACCAGGTCTGAGCCCTTCTCACCTGAGCGGAAAGCAAGCCCGAGGACGCTCCTTCTGGCAACGCGGGGCGGGGCCTGCGGGGACCGAACATCCGCCGGGCTAAGCTCAGGAACCTCAAGGCTGCCAAGCGCAAGCTACTGGCACTGTCCAACCCAGTCCCGCTCAACCTCGGGCTAGGTCCGGGACAGGGGCCTTCCGGACCCCGCACCACCCCAGGCTAGGTCCTCTTAGGCAGGGTCCACCCTGGCCCTGCTCCACCCCGGGCAAAGTCCCCTTAGACAGGGTCCTCCTCAGCCCCATTCCACTCTGGGCTCGATCCTCCCGGCCCCTCTTCTTGGGCAGGGTCCTCCCCGGTCCGGCTCTCACCAGCCCCGCGCAGGACCATTGGGGCCACCGCGTCATCCGCTGCCGCAGCACAGAGAAAGCCATCGCAGCGGCCATCTTTGACACTTCCGGGACCGAGAAATCTGCTTCCGGATCGGCGCTCTTCCCCACGTGGTAGCAGCGGCCTTAGATGGGCAACTCAGATCATGGACGAACTTCCCGCTGATTTGCGGGCTTTCCTGCGCCAGCACCCCAGCCTGAGGCTGCTGCCCAACACTCACAAGGTCCGGGGAGAACCGTGCCGGGGAGAATACGGCCAGGAAGGAACGGGACCCGGAAGGAGTAGGACCCGGAGGACCGTGCAGGGGAGGAGTGGGACCCGGGAGTACTGTTTCTGGAGAGCAGTGGGACCCCGGAGGACGACAGTGTAGAAGGGCGGGGCTGGCAAAACCACCTGCTGACAGGCGGCCCACCCACAGGTGCGCTGCTCCCTAACTGGCCATGAGCTACCCTGTCGTCTCTCGGAGCTTCAGGTCTACACTCGCGGCAAGAAGTACCAGCGACTGTCCAGAGCCTCCTCGGAATTCGATTACACAGCGTTCGAGCCACACATCGTGCCCAGCACAAAGAATCCGTATGTAGATGGCCGGCCAGTGCCTGGGTGCAGAGCCTGTGCCCCCTATTCTGAGCATATAATGACCTTCCACTGACAAGTGCCCTTGCATATAGTCACCCGAGGCCAGGCAGGCTGGACAGTACCACTTTCACCGTTTGGGGACCCCATGACAGTGGTTGATATATCCTCACATGGAACTCCCTGAGCTGTTTCCCCATACAAACACCCTGGAGCAGTGTGAAACTGTGGTTTCTTTTTCTTGGGTAACAATCTGGGTCCTTAATCCCAGATGCTGAGTGGAATTGTTTGGGAAGCTGTTTTTGAAAGTACGCCTGTGTAGCTGAGACTAGAGGCAGAGCATCCCCAGCAAAACTTCAGGTGTTTGCAGCTTTCAGTCATGGTGGAGCCCACAAGTCTGGTCCATGGTGTGCACTGTCCTTCCATCTGTTTACCTTGTAGGTACCAACTTTTCTGCAAACTCACCCTGAGGCACATCAACAAGTCCCCAGAGCATGTACTGAGGCATACCCGGGGCCGGAGGTATCAGAGAGCACTTCAGCAATGTAAGTCACCACCAGAGGTTCAGATTTTAGGATGCATGTCCCCTGCCCCCAAAAGCCAGAAAGATGCCTTGATCATCCTTCACTGTCCATTGTTGGTTGGTCTTGCACAGTGAGGAAGAGGGCCAGTGGCTCCTGACCTTACCACTGTAAAGCCAGAAGTGGGCTGAGGAGTTATGGTGAATGGCTTGGAGGCCTGTTGTGGCATAGCCACCTCCAGTTGGCTCTCAGGCTGAGGCTGTAGTGCCAGAACTCCAGGACAGGTCCATAGTCATCTGATACTGCAGGGGAGCCTTGGGGACTTATCAGGATCTGGACTGATGCAAACAGTCCTCTACACTGCAGAGGATGAGACTCACAGACCTCAGGTGATGGGTAGAGCCAGGGGTAGGAAGGCATCCCAAGTGGTTTAGAGTGTGGCAATTTAACTTCTAGGTAGGTTAGGGTGGATAGTGCCAGGCCAGGAGAGTTGAGGCTAGCTTAAGGACAAGGGAGGTGAAGGAAGGCCTCCCATGTCACCACAAAATGAGGGTAAGAAAGTGACTGAGATTAGGTAACTTGGAGGCCACTGGGGTGAAGGAGTTAGGCAGAGCCAGGCCTTAGCAAGGACTTGGGGCAGGGGGTGGGGCATAGTGCAGAGACGGAATGAGTGGGAGGCTTCAGGGATTGCACTACGTCTGTCCAGCCCAACAGGCAGATTTCAGAGAATGGGAAGGTAAGGAATGTGCAGGCTGTATTCCCACACTTCTTGGAGCTCCTGGAGTCGGTACCTAGGCTGCACTGACACGTGGCAGCTAAGGCTTGGATGTGCCCTTGTTAGCCTTGTCATCTCCTGGGTTGTGACAGGGAGGTATCGGGCAGGGATCCCCATGAGAGAATTACAGAGATGTATCAAAGAGCTAAGATGGAGCCAGACAGCAGTGAAACCACTGCAGGGTGATGGGCTGGAAGTCACTGGCTGAGTGACTGGGAGGAGACTTTGTGCTGGTACTCATTAGGATGGCAGAGATGAAGTGGGGAAAAGGCCTCAGTAGTGGTGACCCTAGGAAGGCCTTCCTTGTATTAAGTCTCATTCCAGCTCCAAGCTCAGGAGAGCTGAGACCAGGAACTTCCCCTGAGCTCCATCTATAGCCTCCAGGTTGTCCATGCATGTCCAGTAGGATAAAGGAATGGAGCCCTACCACAATACAGTCCATAGTTCAGCTGCACCAAGGGCACCAGTGTTCAGTCTGCTGGTCTCTTAGATGAGGAGTGTCAGAAACAAGGTGTGGAGTATGTCCCAGCCTGCCTCCTGCACAAGAGGAGGAAGAGGGAGGACCACATGGACGGAGATGGGCTACCTGACCAGAGCAGAGCTTTCTGGGAGCCAGCGTCCAGTGACGAGGGAGGATCCTTGAGTGACGACAGCATGACAGATCTATACCCACGTAAGTAGGTACAACCTGGTTCCTGCCCCCATGCTTGTCTCTTGCTGTTTCTTGTGGGCCTGCTGTTAGCCATGTTTCCCAGTAAAGTGGCGCTTTTACCTCAGCCAGGCTGTGTGTTCCTTCCAGCTGAGCTATTCACAAAAAAAGATCTGGGTACGTCTGAGACCACCACTCCTGAAGGCTTTCTGACAGACCAAGAGGAAGAGACGCTAAAGCAGTCCAGAGAGAAGGGCACTGGGGAAAGAAGAGAGGCCAAAGCGGGCCACAAGAGGGGCCATAAACTCAAGAAGGTGAGTGGTGTGCCGCCAAGTGCCAAGATCAGGAGGGTTGCACTGTCCAGGCCGAGTGAGGCTGCACAGCTAGTGCTCCCCACGGCTTTAGCAAATTACTCCAGTGCACTGTCAGGTAACAGCCTATCAATATGGAAGCCAAGGCTACTTCAGGTTTCTAGCAGCAGGTCCTGACCAATGGCTTCTCAGCATTTGAGTTGGGTGCCCTACACACAGGAGTCAGGGAACTTAGCTGCTGGGCACCACTTCTTTATGCGACAGGAATGAGGATTCTGTCAGGGAAGCCAGGGTGGACAGTCTAGTGAACTGTGCTGCCCTCTCCCTGGCCCCACACTGACCCAGCAGAGAAGGGGAAACTTTTTGAGAAAGCAGACTGCTCTTCAGCCTTAGACACACAGCACCTTCCCTGTGGACTTGCAAAGGCCCTAGTCACTATTTTCTGCTTTCACAGAAGCAGTTCACCTCGTTGACCAAGAAGTTCAAGAGCCATCATCACCACAAGCCCAAGAACTTCAGTTCCTTTAAGCAGCTGGGGAAATGAAGTGTACAGAGAAAGCCTCTGGGTGTCCTTGGAACTGACCGCTGATGTCCTGACATTGCCTGTTGCTCAGAGTGGGCCTGGAGGTTCTGTTCAGAAGATGGCGGCAGCATGGACTTGACTTCTCTCTCTTCATGGCTTTTCTGTGGTTTTTAGTGACCCTTGCTGATGTAGCTCACTGTAGCACCCTGAGCTTGGCCAGGCCCCCACCTGGCTGGCCACCACATAGGATCACACTAGATACCACAAATGCCATTATTTATTTTGATGTTTCCAAAGATCAAAACATTTTCAAACACAACTAAGATATAAAATACAGCATAAAAATGAGGTTTATACCTATTCCCACATAAAGCTAAAGCATTTTCAGAAACCATTTTTGCCAAACCAATGTGTAGATTTTTTTTCTTTATCCCATCCCAGGCATAGCCCACAGAAAGCTGGTGGATGGGCCAGGGCACCCTTGGGATGGGGGCCACTGCCGAGAGGCACGTACCTGCCTCCTAGAGTCTGCGCCCTATTCCACAAATTGGAATATCATGGAGCTGCCACTGCAAGTAACGGAGCAGGTGGGTGTACAGAGGCAGCTCTGCTTGTCAAGGGACTGGCTGGTAAGGAAATGTCACAGCCTGAGCCACTGCTGGAACTCACAAAGGGAGGAGTAGGCAGGCCGTAAGGCTGCGGAACACGGGCTGGGTGTTGAGAATGTAGCTTCAGACTGCAGAACTAGTGAGGCAAGGGGAAGAGGCAGGACTGACCCAAGATGACTGACTCTTTGGGACACAGTCCTGCCTACCCAGCTGATGCCAGAAAGGACCTCCAGGGCTGCACCCAAGGGTGAGGTGAGCTGCCAGCTCCCCTCCAGGGGTTCCAAGCCTGTCTACCTGTTCTCTCCAATAGACCTGGGGGAAGTCCAGGAGGAGCCCAACTACCCTCATGGCACTACCATGCAAATGAGCAGGACCACAGCATTAAACATCCCCCCGACCCCCCAAAAAGAGAAACACGGTGTAAGGCAATGTTAGAAAACTTTAAATACAGGACTGAGATCAAATTGGTAAGGCATCACAAATTGTAAAAAGTATCTTGGCTGCATCCAGCAGAGCAAGTTGACAAAAATCTGAGCAAGCAACAGCCTTAGGGAAATGGTGGCATCAGGGCTGTCGATGGGGTGAACTCAGTCTGGAACAGGGAGTTAAGCTGGGGTGAACACGGCCTGTGGGGTCCAGGCCTTGCTCTGAGAAGGTCAAGAGTGAGGTAACTGGGTTAAGCCTGGGTGTCTTCAGTACTGGAGCTCCTCACTTTTGGGCCCCATGGCATTACTGCTCCCCAGGCTGGTTCCATGGTGGACCATCACATGAGCAGCTTGCTCCTGCCCTTCCCACCACCAGGCTTGAGGGGATAGCAGTACCCAAACCAGCAGCTTTCCAAGAACTTCCTGCCCCGACCCCATCCCTGCTTGGAGCCATCAAAACTCCCAGGGTACCTTTCACCCAGTAAACAGCATTCAGCCAGCTGGCATCAAGGACCTGGGCCAGCAGCAGCAGCCACCTCTCCAATACTGTACTGTTCTCTAGGCTTGGGGTTTCTCTATCATTTTCATTGATCCTATAAAATGCTGGGGCCACTGGTAGGATTCTGAACTCGAGGTTTTAACTGTTTGGTGTTTGACTGGACCATCCTAAGTCATGTAGTAATTTGAGCTAAGGATGTAAACGTAAAACTAAAAGGGAAACTGCTCTGAATGGTAAAGTACAGCTCAGTACAACCTGAAGGTCCTCAACCCCCCAAAAGACAGGACTGAGGCCATAGCCCACCAAACTGTCTACTCAAAGCCTCGGCTAAGGAATGACCATCCAGCTGGCCAGCCCTGGACAGTCAGACTCCAGACTGTTTCCAAAGCAGATTTTACCTTCAATTTTCAGGTGTCTGCAAATAAAGTTCTCAAAACATCTGTGCCTTTACCAAGGGAAGGGAAGGGAAGAGGACACATAAACGCTGGCAGTTTGTTGACTCTACCCTGAACCAGTCCAGGGCCTTGTGCCTCAGGCAGGGAGGGGGGTCTGTCTGTTACCACTCTTTCTTCTTCTCATCCATGGAGACACCCCCTGGGCCAAGAGCCACCACCAGGAGCAGGCCTCCAATCACTGACATGGTCTGGAAGAAGTCGTATTTCAGGAAGTCATGCATGGGTTTATAGACCGGGATTGTCCAGAAAGCGTTGAAATACACGTTGATGGCAAACAGCCAGACGACGAGAGTCAAAGCTGCCAGCTTGGTTTTAAAACCAATGGCTACTAAGATCATCAGAGCCGTGCCCACAATGTTCTGGATGATCTGCACAGATTCAAAGGAAAAACATTCAGATTAAAGGTCAGGAAGAAAGCTGTGCACACTTGTATAACCTGTATAATTCTCATGATGAAAATTGAAAACTATAGGCAGAGGGAGCACACAAACCCTAAAACATACTAAATACTGATCTTCCAAGAACTCTGTATTAAAGATGCTATGGCTTTACATGTACTCCCCAAATACCATGTGTTGGAAAATCCTCCAAATCCTGTCAGTGGTGTTTGCCAGTTAGAACTTTGGTGAGTAATTAGGCTGTGAATGAAGGCTTGTTCCTCAGTCTCATTGTATGATACCCTGTATTCCACCGGGACTCTACAGAGTTCTTACAAAACTCTCACCAGATCTGACCTCTTCACCCTGGGCTTCCCTGCCTCCAGAGCTGTAAGCTGAATAAAACATCCTTCTCTGTAAATTGCCCCTTCTGTGGTATTCAGTTATAGCAATAGAGAATGAACTCAGGAAACTGGTGTCAAGAAGTGAGGCTGTTGCTAAAGTAGCACCAGACTGTGGAACAGGGTAATGGTCAGAAGCTGGAGACATTTGGAGGAGCATAATGTCATAAATAGAGCAACAACAGCCACTCTGGGAGGTGCTGAGAAGACAAAGGAAAGACTGGGACTTCGCTGGTAATGTTCAGTGGCCTTGGCCAGCATCCTGTTGCAGTATGAACAGTAAACATGAAACAAGGGTTTGTAAAACAGAGCAAAGATCATTCTTGTTAGAAAACTGAAATGAAGGTCTGGCATTGTGGCATACACCTTTAATCCCAGCACTCAGGAGGCAGAAGCAGGTGGATTTCTGTGAGTTCTAAGCCAGCCTGGTCTACATAGTAAGTTCCAAGACAGCCAGGGCTGCACAGAGAAAACATGTCTTGGAAAACCATAATAATAATGAAAGAAAGAAGTTGCAGTGAATTCAGCTGCATTGTGCCCATGCCTGGGACCTTACAGAATACAGAACTTCTATCTGGCAGAAGAAACCTATCAGCAGCAAAGCATTTCAGGCTGATACGTGGCTACTTTTTGGTTGTGAGCCTAGCCTTTAATGGCTGAGCCATCTCTCCAGCTTGATCCGTGGCTACTTTTGATCGTGATTGTTTACAGTAAAACAAGGGTACAAAGGCTGAAAATGTGGAAACATGTTAAAAGTTCTCTGGCCATGTGGTAGAGAATGAAAGATAATTTTTCAGGGTCTCTATGTAACCCCAACTAGCCTTGAACTTACAATCCTCCTGCCTCTGCTTCTCAGGCACTAAGATTCCAGGTCTGTGCTACATCTGGCCAAGCAACATTAAAGAAAAAAAGATTTGTTTGTATTTGTGTTTGAGTATATGTGCAGGAGGATAGAGGCCAGAAGAGGGTGTTGGATGTCCTCTATCATTCTCCAGTTATTCCTTTTTGAAGAAGGGTCTCTCTGAACCTAGGGCTCATTTCAGCTAGAGTAGAAGCAGCAATCTGAACAATCCTGCCTCTGCTCTCCTCAAAGGCCAGATTACAGTCTTTGCTGGATGCCTGTCCAGTTACTCTCATGCTAAGATTTGAACTCTGGTCCTAATTGGTCACAGAGAAACCACTCTTAGCCCTGAGCCATCTCTCAGCCCCCAAACAACATATTTCAGTGTAAAATAATTGGGGAAGATGAGTAAAAGCTGAAGTGCTACCCTGGTCTCCATATCATAACTCTGAGAGCTCAGTTCATCTACACCACCTAGACACCCATGATGGAAAACACTCCTCCCCCTCCTCCAACAATGCCCTTCTGCCGACTTCTCAGGTGTGACATATAAAAACCAGAATGGACTGGCTAACAGTGTGAGTTGAACTCTGAAGGAGAGAAGTCAGGAGTCTGCAGAGGGCACTGGCCTCTCTCCCTAACAGAGCTGGGGAGGCTCATTTACAAGCATGGGCTCATCCCAGGCTGTGCTCAGCTGACAGGTACTCACAGAAAAGAAGCTGGCATCAAAGTGAAGGAGGGTCATGAACATCAGGACCAGCAGGACCCGTCCTCCAAGTTGCATGTACTGCTTGGGGGAGCTCTCACGCATGGTAGGAACACCAGCAAACATGCTCTTCCCTTCTGAGCGGGACTCTGCCAAGAGCAGCAGCAAACCTCCTCCTAAAGCCAGGTTCCTGAGGAACAGAAATGTCACCTACATTTACCAGGCATCTGTCCACCAAGCCAGAGCACACCAAAGCTCACCCTTCCCTTTCTCTACAACAAACCACCACTCAATGGGACCAGACTGGTCTGAGTATAAAGGACCAGCCTCAAGTTGAACCAACAAGTTGAACCAAGCTCTGGTCTCTACCCACTTCTACTCAACCCTCAGTCCACACACCCATGCAATATAGAAGACAGGACCCCTCACTATCAAGCCAGGATTCCAGCTGTGGGGGAAAGTCCTGCTGTGCCCATTGAAACCCTGCTTCTCGGAGGCAGTGGGAACTACAGAAAGTGGCACTAGCCTACAGGTGCTCAGGTGAGAGGGCCAAGAACTCTACTCTTACCACCCAAAATGTACCTACCTCATCAGAAACTTCAAGTCCCACAAAATGCTATAGGCAATCGTCTGAAGGAACAGAGAGAAAACTGAATTAGCATTTTCACACTAATATCTATAGATTTCATAACAGTATGAGGCAGGATCATCCAATGGAGTAAGAACATAAGATATGCAAACTTTAAGACACTGAAGGCAGATCACTAGGACAACTTGGCTTAGTATTTCTAACAGCAGTGTAACCTCTAAACCTGTTTGACTACCAAAGTTGTGCTGTTATGTCCCAGAACACAAAGCCACTGCAAGACCACCAGTACAGCTCAACTATCCTGCGTAAGCATGCCATTCTGGGTAATTAGGTATTCTTATTTGTCAGATGCAGTGCCTCCCAGTCCATGTACAGCTGCAGCCAATCTGTGGCCTATGTCTCCCTGTCGCAGCAGTTCAGGAAAGGGGTGACGGCTCAGTACCTATGGCTAGCACCTGTTTAGGCCATCTGCTCCTAAACCCTAGCTAAGACTAGCCACTTCTCCAAAGGGAAAGTGCTCTGGACAGCCAAATATGCAGGAAGGGGAAGATGCCAGACACAATATATAGCTCCACCAAAGCAAAGCGAGACCTACCCCACGCCCCATGTACCCAAGGTGAGAACCACTAGGTGTCTGTGTACCTGCAGTGCGATGATTCCGAACAGCCCAAAGCAGGCATACTGCACGAAGTTCCTGCTCAGCACCAAAACACAGCCAGCTAGGAAGAGGACAGAGTTAGGGGCTGCGGTGTATCCAGGGCAACAAGACACTTCTGTTCCAGTGCTGCTGAGCTGCAGCACCTCAAGCAAAGCACCTTCCCAGAGCCTTAATGGCAGGCAAGGCCCAGGCCCTCTGGAGCCTGCCCAGCTTTTGAAGAACACTAGTCCAGACCATACTTTGCTGTGGAGAGCCACAGCTCCTTGTGCCAAGGGCCACCAGTGCAGGACTGACTGCTCCACTATGGAGCACATCCAGCAATGCTTAAAAGCACAAGTCCGCCAGGCAGCGGTGGTGGCGCACCCCTTTAATCCCAGCACTCAGGAGGCAGAGGCAGGTGGATCTCTGTGAGTTTCAGGCCAGCCTGGTCTACAAAGCGAGATCCAGGAAAGGCGCAAAGCTACACAGAGAAACCCTGTCTCGAGGAAAAAAAAAAAAGAAGAAGAAGAAGAAGAAGAAAGGAAGGAAAAAAAAAAGAAAAAGCACAAGTCCTTTCTCACCTCCAAACATGCAAAGGTAAGAAAGCTGCCACCAGATGATGGGTTGTCAGAAAATCGATGTGAATCCAAATGCCTTGGCTCTCTGCTGACTAAAACCTTTTGTCCTTTATGGATACCTCCTTCTTTGATTGCCTTAATTGCCCAAGCTCTAGCATCTCCTAGCATCTAACATTTACAAAGCAGGGGCTATGTCCAGCTTTTTTGTTTATTTATAGACAGAGTCTCACAATATAGACCCAGCTGCCCTGGAACTTGCTTTATTACATAGTCCAGGTTGGCCTTGAACTCAAAAAGGGCAGCCCCCACCTGCCTCTGCCTCCTGAATGCTGGCATTAAAGGTGTGAGTCACCACACCAGGCTTGTGTCTATAGCAAAAGAAATGAGCACAAGACTGGGGAAGGACCATTCATCCAAAAGCTCACAGAAGGGCTGGAGAGATGGCTCAGAGGTTAAGAGCAGTGGCTGCTCTTTCAGAGGTCCTGAGTTCAATTCCCAGCAACCACATGGTGGCTCACAACCATCTGTAATGAAATCTGGTGCCCTCTTCTGGCATGTAGACACATATGTAGGCAGAACACTGTATACCTAATAAATAAATAAATCTTTAAAAAAAAAAAAAAAAAAGGCCCACAAAAATAAACCATGGCTATCATGCTTTAAAGGCCAGGGCATGGCTAAAGCTGTAATCTCAGATGACAAGCGCCTGAGTGTTCATCACCATCAGTCTTCAGCCTGAGAAGAAGGTGCTCAGGCCTCAAGTTCATACACAGCTTCTCAATGGCCAACAACCATTCAAGGGAACAGGATGCCCCAGAAGTATACTAGAGAGGCTCAGAGCCACTTACTCAACTGTCCCAGGAGGTTGAGGAATACGAAGGATGAGGCCAACAGGTAGCCACAGCTCCAGGTGGTGTCAATATAGTCACGTTGCTCACTCCACTGGAACCACATGCGGATGCCATCCTCCAAGAAGGTGCTAATCAGACAGAGGCGTGCCACATGAGGCAAGTACTGCTTGGTGACTCGCAGGAACTGCAGGATCACAGAACATACTGGTGAGGTGGCCGCAGCCTCATTATATGGGCAGCAGGGCAGGGAGACAAGCCAGCTCTCAGCAGCTCCAGTGCCTTCCCAGGGCAGATCTAGGTGCTCCCCTCTTAAGTCTGGACACATGTGATGATCCAACATCCAGTCCCAGACACAAAGACACCATCACATGCATCTGGCACAGAACCATAAGGCAATGTCCAGTACTATCTACCAGCTTTGCTCCAGAGCCATTGGGAGAAACGCTACAAGACACACAGTTTCCATGCCCGGTGAGGGGCATCAACAAGTAGGAGGCACAGACACTAATTGAAAGGCTCTCTGAGATCTTCCAGCCCAGGGATTCTCACACCTCAGGCCCCTCACATCCAGGGTTCTCCTCAGCACTGAAGAATACAAATCAGCAGAGCACCCTGCCCCCCACCCACAAGATGCCACAAGCAGCATTCCCAACTGTGGCACCAAAATAAATGCCTCTATTGTTGCCATCATTTCTCACTCCAACAAAATCCTTCCGGAAAGTTCAATATCCTATGGGGAACTGTGGTACAGATGAACACTTGTGCTATGAAACAGAAAGCCCTGGGATGTTCTCACAGCATGCATGACCCAAAGCAAGGTTAAAACTGCCAATATGAGAATTGACAATGACTGAAGAGAAACTCAAGTGTGCAAACCACCACAAAGGGCAGCTCTGTAATGCACACCCGTGGCTCCCTTCTGTCCCTGTGAAGATGGCATTTGATGGCTTGATCAGGAGGCCAGCACACCCTATTGAAGCTAGGTGCAAATGCCATTTAAGTGAACCCCATCCTTTTTCATACTTCTCTTGAGAGCTGAGCCGCAGGTAGAAGAAATCCAAGGGTATCATGGAGGCCAAGGAGAAAGATCAAGGAGCTACCCATGGACTGACGTGTCAAGAAGAGTCTAAAGGGCAGAATCTGACCCCACCAGGGCAGCAGAGTGAACATGGGCTATTAAACCAGCTGCTGAAATAGATGAGTATGTATATAAGGAGTATTTCTGAATTCTCAGCACTTTAAAAAGCTTCTTCAAAGCCCAAGACACTGCTAAAGCTGCCATCTCAGCTGCAGAGCACCTGGGTGGTCAGATCAGCTCAACCTTTAGCCCACAAAGGGGTTGTCCAGGCCTGGCATGGTCAGAACAGACAAGCTGCACCTGGGACAAGAAACAGCAAAAAAAGTCATAGCACTGTTCAGACACGAAGCCTGTGCCCCCCCCCCCCCCCCCCCGTGTGTGTCTGCATGTGCTTATTCAGCCCTACTGAAAAGTCAGCAGAAGCCACACAGATGGCACCAGAGACCAGCCAGCAGCTCTGGGAGTCAGAGCACAGGTACTCAGGCCACTGTTTTTTTGTGTTTTTTGGTTGTTGTTTTTTTTTTGGTTTTTCGAGACAGGGTTTCTCTGTAGCTTTGGGGGCTGTGCTGGAACTCGCTTTGTAGATCAGGCTGGCCTCAAACTCACAGAGATCCACCTGCCTCTGCCTCCCGAGTGCTGGGATTAAAGGGGTGTGCTACCACCGCCAGGCCACTGTTTTCACCCTGTCCAACCAAGCCTGTCTGACCCTGGCCAGCAATGTGCTCTAGTCACAGTGAGCCAGTGACTTTGGGGAGGTAAGGTGGGGAGTTGTTACCCTTCAACAAGTAAGGACCACACAATTACTAGCTGCTAAGATTCCTTCCCAACTTGCAGAGTGAAAAAAATCTGTAAGAGTAAAAAGAGAAGACATGCTCTAACAGGAAAAATAGCCAGGCACGATGACACAATGCTTGCAATGGCAGCTTCTACGGAAGCCGAGGCAGGAGGATCACTTCACTTGAGCCTAGTATTTCAAGACCATGTTTGGCAACATAGAGACCCAATCTCACAATAAATACAAGAAGAAAAGATCCCGAATGTGCTTGAGATTTAGAGAATACACACACATCTTGTTAGGTGAAGGACAAGTGACTCCACTTATCCTCCCAGTTTCTGCCCCATGGCCCTTGTGTTCCAGAAATATGCCAGCAGTGATGCAATCACCAGTACCTAC
Organism: Onychomys torridus; assembly: GCF_903995425.1. Classification (NCBI taxonomy): domain Eukaryota; kingdom Metazoa; phylum Chordata; class Mammalia; order Rodentia; family Cricetidae; genus Onychomys; species Onychomys torridus. The sequence continues at coordinate 12,037,200 of NC_050446.1, read as the reverse complement.
CAAAGAGTCACCACCACCACCACCACCACCACCACCACCGCCACCGATCTCAGAACGCTCCTGAGAAATGACCCTCACATTGGGTAGCACCTAACGGAAGCTGTGCAGACCACAGGAGGGTGTGGACTCTCAGGCAGCCACAGACACTGGAGGTGTTCTGACTTGCTTCCAAATGAGAACTGTTCCCCGGCACAATTACAATGGGGCTGAACCCACTGGGTGAACCAGCCCAGCCCTGCTGCAGTCTGCTCCTCCCTCAAGAACCTCACCACAGAAGTTCATTTGCTACAAACATAATCCAGCACAATCTACTAGATGTAGTTAAAATGTGCCTAAGAGTCTGCTCCTCTTAATTGGAGTGTCTGGGTCAAGAGGATTAAAGAGTAGACAGTAATGGAGGGAGGGGCAAGTCATACCTCCCTCCAAACCAGCATAGTTGGGAGGCCGATACAGTGGTTTGCTTCTAGGGGAAAGTGCAGAGCTGCGGGTAATATGTGCTGAACTAAGCACATCTGCTGGGCTCTGCTTTCTAAAGACAAGCATCTGTCAGGTGGGCACAGGGCACCAGTCGACAGCTCTCCTTTGATGTGTGTCTGAACACAGGAGAAAAGCCAAGTTTAACAACAAAGAGGCCTTCACATGCATGTTGTTCACAGCTCACACCATGCTGCTGCAAAGTGCTCCTGCAGCCACATCCCCTCTGTGCTTGCAGGCCACTACCAGTGTCCCAGCTCATACTGGCCATGACTACCAAGAGCAAAGAAACTCCATTAACCACAGTTCTCACTGAAGAGCCTGGGAAAGCCAGTGGTGGATGCTGAGGAGGAAAGGTTGTGGGAAGAAAGGCAGTCAAATCAACCCACCTTGACAAACAGGCTTCTCATGAGCTTTGCAAAAAGCAGGATGTGCTTGCTCACAGGCAGTAAAGCAGCCCAGCAGCTTAAGAAATGAGAAGTGGGACTGGAGAAATGGCTCAGGAATGAAGAGCTCAGAAGACCCAAGTTTGGTTCCAGCATCTGCATGGCAGCTTACAACCACCTGTAACTCTAGTTCCTGGGGATCCAGTGCCCTCACATGGCCTCTCTGGGCATCAGGCACAAGTGGTACACAGACATACACTCGGGCAAAACACTCATACACATGCAAAAATGAAACTAAAAAAAAAAAAGAGGAGGGTCAAGTCTGTCTCAGGGGGTCATCACGTGAGAGGACTGAGGGGATTTAGGACATAATCCTATCTGTCCTGAGACAGGACCCAGGAAACAGGTCAGGATCACACAGTGCTACCGCCAACACACAGAGCAGCAACACCAACCTTCTCATGTTCGGCACAACCGTGGATCCAAGGCAGCTGCTGCCCTCAGTTTGGAGAACTTTTAAGGAAACGTTAGATTCCTGCCCGTTCAAAAGACTCATAAGACCGGGAGCTGAGAGCAGCAACAGTCATGCAAAGTCAGCTCAACAGTTGGGTGGCTTCCCTGGACTCTAGGCCCCCTAGAAAGTTCCCCCAAACACTGTATATAGGTATCCACTGCACCACAGGCACAGGAGCCTCATCTTCCAGGTACTACCAAGTCTCCCTTGTTTCTACCACTTTTCTCCAGAAGGGGGCACTGTTCAATCTCCAGTCAAGACCAGCAAGCAGAGCCATGAGTCAGCTACCCCAATCCTTAAGGTCTGAGGTACAAGAAGACAAAGCATTGGGAAAGGGAAGGTTCAGCCCTCCGCCTGCCCCTCCACCCCCACCAGGCTCTACCCCGGCCATATGGTGTTAATCACAAGTAAACAAGTACATAAGGTGCAAGGAACCTCATCAGGCCCACTCTGGCACTACGTCAACAAAGGCCCACATCAGCTCCTTGGTCTAGTTCTGCCACTCTTAAGGATAGGTCAACACACCAAAGTCCACACTGGGAAAGGAAGGCCCCCTGTGAGGCCTTCCTGTCACCCTGGTAACAGCCATGAGGCAGAATCCATTAAGCACTAATGTTCCTGGTGTGGATTCACTTGGAAGCTACTCTACAATCTGTCTAGCTTGAATCAAGCCGCAGCCACAGGACACAGGTCTGATTTTGAGTTCCCAGCTCTTTCCCACCTGGTTTCTTATGGCTTCTGAAGGCCTACCTCCTAGATCTCAGCACTTTCTTCAGGGTCTGGCTTCCTGGGAGCAAGAGGACACCTCCCCTGACTGCCAAGGGCAGAGATGTAGCTCACAGGAGCCTGCCAGCAGAGCCCCGGCTGTGTATATCCCAAGGGACCAGCCTCCACCACACTAAAAGGAAAGGATGAGTTCTACCAAAATACAGGGATGCTGACCTCAGCGTAACAAGACCAGGACTGTGCAGATCATGACAAACCTCTATGGCCCTGGGAAGATGGAGCCTTGATGGCCAGTCTCCCAGGAAGGTAGGAATGCCCACTTAATGGCTCAGTGTTGTCATCACTGTCAGGAACACCTATCGGATGAGAAGCCTGATTTTCTGGGCAAATCAGTTTTTGCAAAGTCAGTTCTACTTTTGTTTTCTAAAGACAAGGCTACCTAACATGGATGTGCGATACTATCTGACAACACATTAGAGGTAACACCTGATTCCTAACACATTAGATCCTTTCATTTAAAAAGCTGGATCATCAGCACCTTCCTCTATGTGACAGATGAATATTCAACACAAAAGCTCCCAGGACTGGTCACACTGAGGCCATGGGGAAGCCTGTGGAAGGATCCCTGTTGCCTGCTCACTGGCAACACAGGTCCTGACACTAGTTCAGAAGAGCAGGAGTCACATCTCCCAGCAGCCTTACAGACGCTCCTGTGGTGTCCTCTGCTATCTTCCAGGTAGACTCTGAGGCTAATCCCTGCCAGCTTCTGCTGACATTCATTGGGAATTCTGGTTTTAAACAACAGGCAATCTGCAGCACTGGCATCTTCACACTGATGTGTAGCTGAAATGTAACTCCAGGCCTGGGTTGCAAGCTGCCCTGAACACCAGGCTTGCAGTAGAAGACCCAGAGTTTCTTGCTGGGTGGTGGACACTGCCAAGTCCAAGAGCCTAAACCAAACACTTGGTGGAGATGGACACCGTGTTCCTCACCAAAGTGTCCAGTCCCAAACTTTGGCTTCTTTCGCTTAAATCAAAACAAAATGCATGGGGGACTTCATTAAAGATGAACTTTTCCTCTAGTTGAAATCTATCATTCGATAGTTGGCAGCTGCTTGGAGATATTTTATCTGGGTCAGGTTGTGAAATCCACTTGCAAAATGGAGGGTTTTCCAGCAGAAGATTGTGAGGTGAGCAGCTCACAAACTTCCCCTGGCTATGAAGCCATCTTCTTAGAGAGCTGTTACTCAGGGAGATAAAACTGGGTCACTGACAATTATGTCAAGGAAACCCAGCACACGAGGAAGACCTCGGTCCTTGAGAACTTTTGTGTCTTTGTGATGAATACAATCTTAAGCTTGTGTCTTTAATGCAAAATCATGACCTTAAAAAAAAACTTTTCCAAAAGGGGGGTTAAATGACTTAAAAAACATGAGCTCACAGGAAAGTAATTCAACAGAACCGAATGCATGAGAGAGGACTCCCCTCAGAAGGAGGGGTAGCGAAGCTTATTTGACCCACAGCTCATTTGAAGATGTTCACACACTCAAGCCTTCTAGTAGTCTAGGCCACAAAATGCTTCCTCGTATCACCGACAGCCACGAACACGTTAAGTGAACCAGATCAGGCTGGCGGATGGGCCCGGCACCACTCAGCCTACACTGAGTGCTAGTCCAGGCTCCATTATCACTTCGCAGACCTAACGGTGTCATTTCAGGAGTTAAAGGTTCACACCTACACGACTCCCACCCCATTCCTTTCGAACTTAATTTTAAAAAGTGGTGCCACCTGCGCCTCTTTCGGGCTCTAATCCTGGCCGGCTAATCGCTCGGGCCCAAGCTCGTCCCAGGCCTTCCCTGTGGTTCACTCGCCACCTGCACACTAGGGAAGGAGAGCCGAGGGGCAGGCTCCTCTCCTCCGGCGTCGTGGACCCAGGCCGGGCAACCAGGGCACGGTCCACGAGAAGAGGGAGGGGCAGCACGGCCCGGACGGAGGGCAGCGGGGCGCACAGAGTACCCCATCCCCAGGAGTCCCCAAGGGGCTGCCGTGGGGCAGAGGGCAGAGGGCAGAGCGCAGCACCGCGGGCCCTGGGAGCCTCCCTGGCCGACCCCCGCCCAGACGCCCGCGGATCTCTCCGTGGAGCTAACCAGGACGGCGAGGGCGAGCGTCCGTGGGGCCCCAAGGGCTGGAGGGCTGTGGGGCGGGCCGCACCTGGTCGGCGAAGTCCTCGGCCGTGCCCATCAGGTCGTTCTGGCCCATGGCGGCGGCGGCGGCGGGCTCAGCTGGCTGGTCCTCGGCGCTCGCGCCTGCTGCGGCCTCCACAGGAAGTGCCCGGCGGCCGGCCTCGCTGCGCCGCGGCGGCTCTAGCGGCTGCCACGTAGGCCAAGCCTTAAAGGGGCCGCGCCGCCCGCCGCGCCCCGCCCCGCCTGCCGCGCGCCCTCACGCTCCAGACCCCGCCCTCCACGCTCGAGGGGCCGACCGCCGACGCTCCGCCCTTCTTTGACATGCCCCGCCCCCTGCGCTCCAGACCCCGCCCCCTACAGCCCCTGCGGGCCACCTCCAGCTCTATCTCCCGTGGAACCCGAAGCCCTGCCCACTTTACTCGCTCACGGTACAGCAGGCCCCGCCTACCGCGCTAGACTTCCTGCCACCACCCACAGCTCCCGCCTGGGGAGCTTGAGGCCCCGCCTATCCTCGTCGTCACAGTACATGCCCCGCCCTCCACCCGACGCAACACACCGGGCCCCGCCCTTCGGCCCGTTCGTGGCGCCCTATTCTCTGCGCCTTCTTTAAGGGGCGGAGTCCGAAGACGCTGTGTGCGTGCCAAAGGGCTAGGCAGACACGCCCAGAGTCATCGAAGTCAGAGAGTGGAGCTGAGGGGGGTTGGGTGGGCACACGGGGTAGTTACTACTGAGCATGCTCAGTTGAGGGTCCGACTACCGGCCTGGCTCGAGGGCATTGACTGTCTTCCGTGTACCCAGCAGAGGGACAGTGAGGCATAGAGTGTCTCCTCGAGATACCATGGAAAAGTATCAGGTGCTGTCCAGGGTCCGTGGGCAGCGGGGACAGGTTGAGGGCCACACAATCTGACCCCATAGTCCGTCCCTCCAGTGGCTTTCTCCAGGCCCTTCTCACAGGGCCTCAGTTTCCCTCTCCAAAATGATGACCAACCCCCAATCTGACCTCTGGTTGGAGAATGGTGCGTGTGTCCTTCCCTCCGTGTGTCTGTATGCTGAGGTCTAGTGGCAGAACACTGGGAACAAAAAAGCGGATCGGATTTTTTTAAAAACTGCCGTTTACCTTACGTGTCAGCCTCATTAAATGTTAGACTCAGCTATAAAAGCTTTGCTTTCATGGGTTATATCTTCCTCCCTTTTGCGGTATTCTCTGAGAAGGCTTCCAGGCATTAGCCAAGCAGATGCACTTCTGCTAGCCAGAAACTTTAAAGTTAAGAAATTAAAAAAATAATAATAAATAATAAAATTAGTTTTTATGTTGTGGTCTGATCCACTGCCTACCGGCCTGGGCTGGTCTCTGAGGACTCCCTGATTCTATCTGTCCTTCCTGTACTGCCTTTAGGTATCCTGTCCCCTTCCCCCACCCTGATAACTGTCTCAGCACTCAGAGATCTCAGTCACCTATACTCCCACAGCCCTGACCTTCGCAGAGTTCTGGCTTGCAAGCCAGCTCTGAGGGTGTGGCTTCCATCACAAGCTCTGGCTCAGCCCCCAGAGTGCTAGACTCAGGCAAGGACCTTGCTCCCTAGGCCTCAGTATCTCTCATTGTAGGTAGCTAGCACCAGTACAGGCCACCTTCTGCAGTGCTGAGCCCTGACGGAGGCTATGGCAGCACCAGCTTCAAGTACAGGGCCTTGTTGGGATGCTGCTCTCTTTGGAGAAGGATGCAGGAAGGTGGTGTCACTGTGGTTTAGGACCACTAAACCCCTTGTCCCAGGGCAGCTTGCTCTTACTGTCATGCTATCCCTGCAGTCTAGGAGAGAGTCATGAGGCTATAGAATAAGCGTTTCAGAATAGGTTTCGAGGGGGATTGTATTGGCTCCACCACCATGGAGGGCTTCTCAGTCACCTGAGGCCATTTCCTCCACAGCAAAATTGAGAGAAGATGCTTGCTTTGGGGGGCCAGTGTGCAGTCAGCACACATGGGAAATAGAGAGCCGTGTGCACTTCCTCAAAGTCTCTCTCTTCCTTGAGGGTAGATTTTGCAAGAGTTGAGTCCTGGGGCCTTGGGAGTGAACCTGGTGGTGGAGGAAATGGAAACTGACACCAAGTACCTGGTAAAACAGGTAAGGAACAGAGCCCCATGAGCCATGGGACACAGTCTGTACCAATGGCTCTCCCAAATCCAAGCTCACCATCCCAGCTTAGAGAGGTCTCGCAGACTCCCAGAAGGCCCCCAGACAAGCCTGTTTGGGCTAGGCTGTACCATGAGACTTCCTGGAATTCCCTCTTTGCGCCCCCACCCGAAAAACACACACCTTGGGGAGGAGAAATGCTAAGTTTTACTCCACTAACCACAATGCTTGACTGCATGCCTGCTGTCATCTCACTGGACCTATCATTCTGCCAACCCGGAACAACTACCCTCATTCCAGAGCTGGAAATAGTGAAACTCAGGAGTCCCATCCTCCCCGGTGTGGCAGTTTCTGAGAGGATTTGAATTTGAATCACAGTAGCACAGTTCTTTGTCTCACCAAGGGGGTGAGGAGGGGGATAGAGGGTCACAGAAACTGAGCAAAGGGCGCATAACTAGCACAGCTGGGGGGGGGGGTGTAGGTGGCTGCTGTATAAGTCCCTTGTACACCTTCCTCTGGGGTGGGTGACAGGAACCTTGGGGATGGGGGCCTGACCATATTCTGCCAGGCTGGGGCTGAAGTATTTATGTACCTCTCTCTATTGCTGGTTAGCTGTGGGGTCAGCTGCCTTGTCTCACAGGCCAGTGGCCAAAGTGGCTGCCTGTCTTCTGAGCAATTAAAAGAGTCTTTTAAAAGCTAGCCACACCAGACATGATGGCACGCTGCTATACTCCCATCATTTGGGGGGGAAGACTAACTAGTAGAGCTGGAGTTCAAGGCCAGCTTGGACTACACAGTAAGACCTTGTCTCAACAAACACCCAAGCAAAACTAGCTGCCTGGTTTTTCTAAATAAAAATCAGGTCGGGGCTATAGGCAGGCGTCAGTGTGTCTTTCCGGCCTCTTGCATGATTGTAAGAACGGTTCTGAGTTGATAATATCTCTCGAGTGACACTGTCTCACGTCACCACAGCTTCCTCCTCTCTATCTGATATCTGTGTCTCCTCCCAACAAGTCCCATTCGAGTCCTGTAGTTGGCCCAGCCTGCTCCCTCGGATGCTTGCCTTGTGTTTTACCAGTATAAACCTCTGTGATAAACATCTTCAGAGATCTTTATAGGGTCTTCCCTTCTTGAGCATATATAACTTCCCTAGGAAAAAAAAAATCCATGGAGTAGGACTTCAGGAACTATTGAAAGATTTTACTGGTTTAATTGTTTTGTTTTGTCTGAGGACCTATGTAGTCCTGGCTGTCCTGGAAATCACTGTGTAGACCAGGCTGGCTTCAAATTCACAGAGATCCACCTGCCTGCCTCTTCCTCCAGAGTGCTGGGATTAAAAGCATGCACCACTACAACTGAGCTAAATCCTGTCCCCAACATCACTGGTTCAATTCGTTCTTTACGTTATTGTAGAGTAAGTGTTTCGGGTTTTTTGTTTCATTTTGGTTTGGTTTGGTTTTGAGGCAGGACTGGACTAGGTTTTTCATGAGGCCAGGAAGGCCTCAAGCTCACAGAGATCTCCTGCCTCTGCCTCCTAAGCACTGAGATTATAAGCACATGCCACCATGCCCAGTGAAAGAGTTTACTGTGTTTGACTGTCTTAGAAATGGCAGTGGTGGCGATGATGGTACTAGTGTGGGAGCTGGTAGTTGATGTGGCGGTGGAGAAGGAGGTAAAAGCTAAGGTAGAGTGGTAGAGCTGGGGGTAGTGGGGTGGTGGTGAAGGTAGGGGTGGTGGTCATAGACATGGCGATGGTGGTAGTGGAGGTGAGGTGGTGGTGAAGGTAGGGGTGTGGTCGTAGACATGGTGATGGTGGTAGTGGTGTGGTGAAGGTAGGGGTGTGGTCGTAGACATGGCGATGGTGGTAGTGGTGTGGTGAAGGTAGGGGTGTGGTCGTAGACATGGCGATGGTGGTAGTGGAGGTGGGGTGGCAGTGACTTGATAATGACGGTGACAGTGATCACGACAGCAGAGGTAGTTGCAGCCACTGTTCACTACACACTTACTATTGAGCTTGTCTTCCTCTGCCCTACAGGTGGAGTGTATTGATGAGCATCATGCCAACGAGGCCCTGGAGGAGGTAATAATCAGTGGTTCCCCAGAGAGGATCAGGACTCAGCAAATACAGGAACTACATTTGGTGCTCACTTGCTGAGTGACAGGGTGAAGGGAAGCCTGCAGTGGTCAGAAAGGGAGTCCATGCTCAGGACAGCCACAGCCTAATGACCACTTGGGACACCCATCCCCCAATGGCTACTCTCCACTAACCATCTTTTAAATTGTATTTATTTATTACTGTTGTTGGAGGGGGAGAAAAAAGCACAGTGTGCAGCCATGTGTGGAGGTCAGAGGTCAGCCATGTGTGGAGGTCAGAGGACAACTTTGTGGAGTCGCTTCTCCCTCCACCGTATGTGGGTTCTGGAGGTTGAGCGCCATGATTTCTTTTTGTTTTGTTTTGTTCTTGAGACAGGATCTCACTATGTAGCTCTGGCTGTCCTGGAACTCACCATGTAGACCAGGCTGGCCTCAGACTCACAGAGATCCGCCTGCCTCTGCTTTCTCCTGAGTGCTAGGATTAAAAGCATGCACCACTATACCTTGCTTAATTGTTAAGTTTTCAAAGTAAGCACTTTAACCTGCTAAGCCATCTTGACGATCCCCAGTAACCATCTTTTTAAAGAATCTTGTTGGGCAGTGGTGGCACATGCTTTTAATCCCAGCACTCAGGAGGCAGCAACAGGTGGATCTCTGAGTTCGAGGCCAGTCTGTTCTACAGAGCTAGTTCCAGGACAACCAAGGCTACACAAAGAAACCCTGTCTGGAAAAAAATATATATTCTTTTTGGGTTTTTTGTTTTGTTTTGTTTTGGTTTTTGGTTTTTTGTTTTGTTTTGTTTTGGCTTGGGTTTTTTTTTTTTTTTTTTTTCCCCGAGACAGGGTTTCTCTGTGTAGCTTTGCACCTTTCCTGGATCTCGCTCTATAGACCAGGCTGGCCTTGTACTCACAGAGATCCACTTGCCTCTACCTCCCGAGTGCTGGGATTAAAGGTGTGCGCCACCACCGCCCAGCATATTCTTGTTTTCTTTACATTTGTTTAGTGTGTGTGTTCATGTGCGTATGTGTGACTCATAACACACTTGAGCAATTCAAAAGACATCTTTGGGGAGTTGGTTCTCTCCTGGTGCCTTTACTCACTGAGCCATCTCACGGTTTCTGAAGGGTTGGGGCTGTAGTTCAGTGGTGGGGCATGTGCCTCAATTGCTCAGAGCCCTTGGTACTATCTCCAGCACTGGAAAAAAATTTTTTTCTTCTAGTTATAAAAGAACAGTACAAAATTTGGGAGACACATGGAGAAAATGTTTACAAAGAAAATGCAAACTAGTTAATGAATTGGGTGTGCTCGTGCGCACCCACAGTCCTGGCACTGACTGGATCTTGAGGGCAGCCTGGACTGCATTGTGAGGTTCCAGCCCAAGGGCAGAGATGAGACTCTGTGGTAAAGCACCAGCCTCAAATATGCAAGGCAGGGAAAGAGGACAGAGTCAGGGAAGGGCGAGAGGATGATTAACCCGCACACAGCCACAGGTGACAGCAGTTACCAGCTTTATGGACAGCACCTATGAACAGAGCAGTTTCTTTGAGCCTTTCTAGAAATCTCACCTGAAGTGAGAGGCGTCCTCCTCCTCCATTATGTCACACGTGAGTTGGTTTCCTTCTGGAGTTGCCTGCCCTTGCATGTTGTCAGTCAACATCTCATGTGTCACACACAGTGTCAGTGGGGCAGGGAAGGACCTAGTCATATTCTGACATGTGGAAAGAGCATGGGAGGTTCCACCATTACACTGCCATGGTTGTCCATTCCCTTTCACATCTGCCAGGCCGGGTGCTTTCCCATCCGGCTTCCAGGCAAAGCTATTGCCCATCTGGCAATATGTCCAGGAGGCCATTTCTGTTGCCTGATTGGGTTTGTTTCCTAAGTACTTTTTTTTTTTCCAGAGCTGAGGACCGAACCCAGGGCCTTGCACTTGCTAGGCAAGCGCTCTACCAATGAGCTAAATCCCCAACTCCACCTAAGTACTTTTCTCACTGTGACTTTGCACAGCACCTTCTCCAGCCTAGCCTGGCTGTTTCCTCTCCTGGCACCCCTCTGGGTCTGCACCAGTTCAGTGGTGGTTGGGGTTGTGCTGGGTACCAAATCTGGGGCTCTATGCATGCTAGAGAAGGGCTCTATTACTGAACTTACACCCCAGCCTGTCACCATTTGCATAGTCTTTGTCACATAGCACGATCACCCCATTCTGGAGACCCACACCAGCCTCCTGGCCTCTCTCCAGCAGGCTGCACAGCTTCCTTGCATCCACATCTTCCTCCTTCCCCCAGCTGGTGGCCCATCTCCTGGCTGAAATATGTAGCAGAGCTTGAAATAGGTAGCAGAGCAGTAATGGCTGAGACACACTCTGTTCCCTCTCTGTACAGCTGATGCCCCTGCTGAAGCTCCAGCACCCCAACATCTCTCTGTACCATGAGATGTTCATCATGTGGAACAGTGAGGTGGGTTGGAACACCTACAGCCCCGCAGCTAACAGCACAGAACACACTGAGAGGCCGGCATTGCCTGAGTCCTGAGTCTCAAATGATCCCCTAACAACCTCACCACAGGGAGGCCTGTCAGCCCATTTCACAAAATAGGAAGCTGAGGCTAAGAGCAACTACTTCTGGGTCCCACAGGTAGAAGACAGTCTGGAGGTCAGGTACTAGGCTCCAGACTGCATCTTTAATGGTGGGGCTTGGGCTTCTGTCGAAGGGGCTGAAACTAAGAAGCTGCTCTTCTGCCTCCTCCCCAAGTTGTCCCAAAGCTGTGGACTCCTTACTCCCCGGGCTCCAGAACAGGTTACTAGATAGGAGAGCAGGGTGGGAACACTATTTTCATTTCATGATGGGGTCTGAAGCCCCAATGCCTCACAGTTAGTGGATCCTGAGTGGGGCTTCCCAGACCTGTGCCCTATGGCAACAGGACTTCTTGTCTTTGCAATGAATAGGGTTCTCCTAAATCACACCTCCAGAGGGATCAGAGGGGACTGAGGGGCCTCTACTGTGTCCCATCTCCACATCAGTTTCCCTGCTAGGCTGACAACTCGGGGCTAGTGATGGCACCCCCTGCATGAATCCTCTAGAGTTTCCCAAGCATCCTGAAGCTTTCAGAGAGGATGTTTCACTGGAGGAAACAGAGCTGGCCTTGGTTGGGCTCTGAGCAGGGTAGGATACTCAGAGGAGCTCCCAGAGTCTTAAGAGAGAAACTGTCCTGCAATCGAGGGGTAAAGACCGTTCCACAAAGGGCTCTGCATGTGCAGAGGCCAGAAACATCTGCAACTTTCAGGAAAGGCCAACTAACAAGGCCTGCTGTGGTACAGCACAGGAATGGGAGCAAGAGAGTAAGGGGTCCCCACTGGGCAGTGCTACCATTGCCACCATAGATGATGGCCATTGGAAGATGCCCTGGAGCAAGAGGTCCTACACAACCCCCCAGGCCCAGACTTTGGGCAGCCGGTTACTGGGCCTTGTGTTCTGACAGATCTCCTCTCTGTTCCTCTGCCTGGTAATGGACTATACCACCCAAGGAACCTTCCAGACTATCATGGAAAGTAAGAGGAAGATGAACGAGAATATTGACTCCGAGGTAGGAGACACTCTGGGCCACCAGGGCTGCGGGCCACCTAAACCTATACCCCTTAAGGCCCCTGTAGTAGGAGGCAGAGGAACTGAAGGGTCTGGCCTTAGGTTTCTCTTACATGTTCAGAGGCATTATGCCACTATATGCATGTATCTCAATTGCATATCTTGATGCACTGCAAATGTGCACACACCACTAGCAGCTGCTGCCACTACCCTGTGCTAAGGGTTAGATATCATTAGGACCCAGAAGGTTCTAAGGCAGAAGCAACTGATGGGTTTCTGCCTCCAAAGACTGTAATGCACTTCCTAAAATTTATCAAGATGAGTTCAGTGTGTGGCTCAAAACTGAATACTCGTTGTCCACTCAGCCCCATGCCTCTGAGGTCTAGCCATGTCCTGATTCTCCCTGTGGTCAGCTAGACACCTTTGTTCATGGCAAGGCAGTGCTCAGTGGGTCTGCCTCTCCTGCACTGATGAGCCTTTGATCACCCCCAGTTCCAGGCTGTAGAGTAAGGCTGCCAGGAACATTGTGGAGGGCTAGTGTTTCTTGCCTAATCATCTAGGACTGGGTTGCTGGGTCAGACAGCAGGGTATGTGGCTTCAGGAGGTTCTAGCAAAATCTGGTTGGTCAGGGTTTCCCCAGAAGCAGAGAGGGTTCCCCTTCCATATGGCCCTCTGGCCAATCATCATTGGGCCTGTCTTTTCCCTGTCAAGAGTTCAGGGGTTAGTGACATTTTGTTATTTGCACCTCCCTATCAGTAGACCTGGCAAGCATATTTTAGTTATGTGTTTTTGTTTGTTATGTTGTGTTTTTTGTTTTGTTTTTTGACATGACCATGGACTCAGTAGTTAAGGATGATCTTGAACTGATACTCCTGACTCCACATTCTCAGATCTGATATTGTAGGCATCCTTCACCACATCCAGCAACATGTTGGCCATTCAGAGTTCTTCTGTGCCTGTTTGAATCCTCTGTCCATTCAAATTGTTTTTCTTATTGATTTGTAGACATTCTTTACATATGGTAGATCAGTGTCCATAAATCCCTACCCAGTCTTGGCCTTGCCAGTTCATTTGTTTGATATCACCTTGTGAAAGGCAGTTCTCGGTGTAATGGAGGCCAGTTGATGGATATCCTCCCTGTGGTCAAGACCTTTTGGTCCTGGCTTAGACAGCCTTCCCTACCCCAGGTCACAGGGCTTTCCTTAGTTTTCTTCTAGAAGCTTATAAACTTTCACTTTTACCTTTGGGTCTAGTGCCCTCCCGAGATGATATGAGCACACTTTACTGAGAATTTCTGTGCTCCTGTGGGCCAAACACCATCTCCCTGAGAGACTCATAGGGAGCATGTAGCTCATTGCATTGCCTGCGCCTTGGGGGAAGGCTCTGGAATGGGCTTGCACCTTTGTCATTGGTGGAAATCTGGGAAACAGAGATGTTCACTGAACCATCAAGTGAGCTCCTCTATCAGGATAGGGAACACAGCGGGAGGATGTGGGCTTCCTGCTACCCAGCCAGTCTCTGACACCTCAGGGTGTCTGAATCCTAATGTGGGACTCTGAAGTCCTAGGTACATTGTTTGAAAACAATAGCCCCAAGCACTAGGTGCATTTTGTCACTCCCATGGCATTCTCACAGGCTCTTTTCACTCTGACAGCATCAAGTGCAAGCTCTGACAGATACTGAGGCTTCAGCATATGTAGTATCCACAGGGGCCACCTTCCATGAGCAGCGTGGCCCACAGAGTGGCCACTGGCAACCCCACAGCACCCAGCATCTCCAGCACTGTCACTGTCCCACTGACTGTTTGTATGATCATACAAAGCTCTGCAGAGACCCCCCCTTAGGTTGTTCCCAGGCCCCCTCCAATGTCACATCCCTGACTTCTTCCTCAGTGGATGCATACCATGCTGAGCCAGGTGTTGGATGCGGTGGAGTACCTACACCAGCTGAACATCGTTCATAGGTGATGGGGCCTTCTCTGGAGACTGACCAAACCCCTAGGTCCAGATGCCAAGGCCCGGGGGACAGATCTGGGCAGGATGGAGGTCTTCTGTGAGCTCCCCTTCCTCTTTTCTGAAGAACAGGGCACCTCCCCAGGAAGCCTCTGAGTGCCTGACTCATCCCAAAGGCACAGGGCTGTGGGAGTGTGGGGGCCAGGCAGGGTGGTTCTAAAGGGCAAGGAAACAGAGATAAGATGCCAAGGAAGAGAGGAGAGGTTGCCTGCAGTGGCACAGCCTCTGGACAGGCCAGTATAAGTTGCTGCAATCCAGGTCCAGCCTTTGACCCCTGAACCCAGCTTCAGGCCCAAGATCTATGGTGGGAAAATCTGGGAAATAGCTTTCACCTACATGGGCCATATGTGCAAAGAGAATGGGTTCCCATGTTAATGTCACCAGATGTACAGAATAATGGATACCTTCTCTAAATGAGGAACTTCAGTGTTTGGGTGTTTGTACTTACAGTGTGGAGGCGGTCTTCCCTAATGTATAGAAACTGAGTAGACGTCATGTTTTAAGAAATAACTATTTAATAAGTGGGCTGAGCAGGGCATTTTCTTGAAGAGTGAAAAGGGCTAGAACTGGGTTGGGAGAACAGGCTTAAGGCTCAGGCATGTGCTAGCCCTTCCCAGGCAGCTGCATGGCACCAGGGGTCCCTGCTTTTGGTTGCAGGAACCTGAAGCCTTCCAACATCGCCCTTATCAATGACAACTACTGTAAACTGCAGGACTTGAGCTCCCAGGCACTGATGACCCATGAAGCCAAGTGGAATGTCCGAGCAGAAGAAGGTGGCTGGGGGGAGGGGGGACTAGGAATGAGTGGCAAGGGAGGTGGTGGCTCTTGGCACCCAGAGGGCAGTGGCTACCCTTGGGCTTGGTTCTTTGGCTCAGAAGGTCCAGAGACTTCCTATCAAGGGTATAAAACAATAGACATGCCTCTGGGGGTAAGGTGCAGGGTCCAAAGAACACCAACATGTAAGAGAGAGCCCTGGGGGAACAAAGCTACAGTTGTGGTCCTCCAAAGATGTTGATTCTTGTGGGGAAGAGAGCACCCAAGAAGGACAAAAGCTGTATTTGGGGATACAGAAGTCCTCGGGGATGTAGGCACTGACCATGCATGTTACACAGTAGCCCAGGGGATGAAAAGATGGTTGGGTAAAAGGGGTAGAGAATCAAGTCTGTAACAGCTGTCCCAGATAGACAGAGCAACCCTGGAAGGGAATTCAGGGTCCTGTGGTGGCAGTGGTTGTCCTTGGCACACAGAGTATGGGTGGGTGAGTAGACGAATGGGCAGGCCGATGGGTGATTAGGTGGGCACATGGAAGGGTTGTTTGGAGGTGTCACTGGTGTGTGTCCTTGGAGTCTAGCCCTTTGCCGTTTGGCTGGGAAATGGAGTGACTACCCGAGTCCAGGCACGCTGATAGGACAGGGCAAGGGCGCTGTACTTTCGGTTCTTTCTGCAGGGTTTATGTTTAGGAAGAAGGCAGGGCAGCCAGTACTTTGCCCTGAGGTCCTGACATTTAGAGGGGATAAGCTATTCAAAGAGGGCCGCACTTCAGTTTTTCTGGAACACGGCTCTCCCATCTCCTGCCTGTTGCCGCACAGACAGGCAGGCCCTCGGGCAAGCCTGGCAGACACTTGCCCCGGACAGACAAGCCTCCTTGGTAAAGTTAAGGTCTGTCGTAACAGTGGCCTCAGCTGCCTGCCGCTTGCACTTCTCACCTCACCCAAGGAGGGCTCCTGATGGGCTCCTGACTTAAGTCCGCAAAGGACCACTAAAATGGAGACAGTATAGCTGTGTGATGGAGCAAGCCTGAAGTCTCAGCACTGGGAGGGGAAGGCAGGAAGATCAGGAGTTCAAGGCCAATCTGGGGTACAGGCGATCCTCTCTCAAAACACTAAAAAGGGGAGTGGTAGTGCTGGGACAGGTTTGCTCTGCTCTGTTCCCTGTCCCCAGGGAGTGAGCATAGGACTCAGTAGTTCTCCCTCCTTGGTCCTGCCCACAGACCCCTGCCAGAAGTCCTGGATGGCCCCCGAAGCTCTCAAATTCTCCTTCACCTGCAAATCTGACATCTGGTCCCTGGGCTGCATCATTCTAGACATGGCCACTTGCTCCTTCTTGAATGTGAGCTTCCCATGGAGAAGCCACCTGCCCTCATCCTACTAACCATGCCATCCTGACCTTCCCTCTGTTCCACGTAGGCATGCTCACTTTCCCCAGACCCCTGCCTCAACTCTTGCTCAGCCTGGTGAGGGAACATTGACAGCAGCAGTCTTGTTCATGGCTAAGGAAACTCCAAGTCAGATGCCCTCTTTCCTCAAAGGACACAGAAGCCATGAATCTGAGGAAGGGCATCCGCCATCACCCAGGCTGCCTGAAGCCCATCCTGAAGACCATGGAGGAGAAGCAGATCCCTGGAGCAGAGATCTTCTGTTTGCTTCTGCCCTTCATGCTGCACATTAGACCCTCAGATCGACTAGCCATCAAGTGAGCTCAGGGCTGGGTCTTCTCTTAACCCATCTGTGTACCTTTGAGCATCTCCTCACCTCCACCCACAGGAAGTTAGTTGTCTTGTTTGTCCACACACATTCCTTAGCTACTTGGCAACCCTAATCTTGAACAGATATATGCTGGGGATTTGGGGTTTTGATTTTGAAACTGAGTCTCACTCTGTGGCCCAGGCTAGCTTTGAATCCATAGTGATCCTCCTGCCTCAGCTTTGGGACTACTAGAATTAAGGTGTGTGCACCTGGCTTGAATATGTCTCTGAAAAAAAGACACAAGAAGCCCTACTTTCCCAGTGGGTACCAGAGAACAACCTCAAGGACACACATCATTTAGGAAAGGACACACACATCTAGGAGAAGTTTCTGTTCTAATAATGTCAATCAGAAAACCTGTTCATGTTGTTGTTTTGGTTTTGTTTTGTTTTGGGTTTTCGAGACAGAGTTTCTCCGTGTAACAACCCTAGATGTCTTGGAACTCACTCTGTAGACCAAGCTGGCCTCAACCTCACAGAAATCCACCTGCTTCTGTCTCCCACACCACCATGCCTGGCTAATTTATTCTCATTTCCTTCAACTTTCTCTCTTTTTGTTTTTCAAGACAGGGTTTTTCTGTTCTGCCCTGGCTGGCCTAGAACTCAGAGATTCACTTGCCTCTGTCTCCTGAGTGCTGGGATTAAAGTCCTGTGCCACCACCGCCCAATGTTCATATGTTTTTAAGGAAGAAGGGGTAATGGAGAGAAAAGTGCTGGACCCAGGACCATCCTTGGGGCCCTTCCACAGAGGGAGTCTTATGACTTCACAGAATAGGTCCCTAGAAGTGGAACTACAAAGACGGTTACTAGATACACATGGGACAGAGAGCCCCCACCCACCAGGAACGCTGGTGTTCAGTATCTGCCACTGTGGGTCACCCATAGCCCAAGGCAGAGGGAAGCTCTTATGGAAAGCCACCTGTATTCTGTCCCTCTGCCAGGGATGTGATCCGAATCACCTTCATGAGCACCTCCTTCAGAAACTCCTGTGTTGCTCTGAACATGCACCGGCAGGCGGTTCCCATTTTCATCACTGATGTGCTACTAGAAGGCAACATGGCCAACATCTTAGGTGACAGTGGGGACACGGGACAGTACTGGGAGCTGCTGTGGCCTTGGCATTAGTTTTAGAGGCTTAGTGTCTCTTTCCCACAACTTGGGCTTAGACCTGCTGCTTATGCATGATTAGTGAGTGGGAACAGTTTCCAGGTTCCTCCCGGAATGCTGTATACCCTCCCTGGCTCTCAGTATCCTGGACCTGCCTGTGCCCTGCCCCCTTGCTCTCATTGGACATGTCCCCTGTGTAGTTAAGACCTGTTCACTGCCCATGTTCTTCAGAGTCCCTTTGGCTCCATGCCCTGGACACCAGGTGTCTTCATCACTCAGGTTGTGTGCTTCCTATGTGCCAGAGTGTATGACAGCAGGCACTATGGCTCAGAGATAGGCTCCCAAAGACTTGGGTTTGATTTTAGGTAAGTTCCTGGGCCTGAGCACCCTCCTCTGAAAAGTGATGATCAGAGTGCTGCCTTGTAGCCTAAATGATGCACGGCTAGGGACTGCACCCCATGGCTTGGCCCTCAGTAGGGTTTCCTATATCCTCTTGTTCTGCAGATGTCATGCAGAATTTCTCTACCCGACCAGAGGTCCAGCTCAGGGCCCTTAACAAGCTTCTGACAATGCCAGAGGAAGATCTAGGTAAAGGTCCTGCACCTTCTCCAGAGGCTCCCAGGAAAGGCTGGGAGGTGGAAATGGAGCATTGTGGATGGAGGTGGGAACTGCCAGCCTTTCACTAAAGGCTCTTCTGGCCAGTGTTGCTAACTGGAATTCTTCTGGTCCCATGCTTACTAGCAGAGGAGGGTAGGAGAGAGGCTGGCTTCTAGGCATGATTTCAAAAGGTCAACAAGAAATCCATCTAGCATTAGAAAGGCTGAGGCAAGAGGATGGAGACTTAGTCAGCTTGACCTATAGGGAGACAAAGCTTTGTTTAAAAAAAAAAAAAAAGATGGACCACTTTTGGGGGCTGTAGAGGTACTAGAGACTGAGACTTGTACAATGCTGGTTAACCATTTCAATGCTCCAGCTCTTTGGGGGTTTTATTGTTGTTTGTGTTTTAAAGTTTAGGAAAGAGTCTTACAAAGTTGCCCATGCTGGTCTCAAACTCACTGTGTAGTCCAAAATGTCCTTGAACTTATGCTCCTCATGCCTCTGCCCCCAGAGTACCTACAAGTGTGCACCATCACACCTGGTTGAAGAGCCTCATCCATATGTCCCATCATCTCTAGAGTGGGCTTCTTGTTTCCTGCTTTTATAAACAGCACCATGATTGATCACCTGGCATACTAGTCACTTGGCATATGTGGCTGTACATGCTTGTCAGATGTACCTCTGAATAACAGAGATATCCCCCATAAGCACACCAACTTGCCTTCCTACCAGAATGTTTAAGAAAAGCTCTTTACCAGCATCACCTTTGATGGGTATTAAGCTTCTTGGGAAATTATAAATGTCCGCAGACATGCTTTCCTGTCTCTCCTGCTCAAATATCATACTTGTATGCCATCCATATACCCTTCCCTCCAGCTAGTTCACCACTTCCTCCATCCCTTCCTTCCTGTAACCTTCCATCTGTTCACCCACCCGTCTTATCCATTCCTACTTGTCTATCTATCCACAAAACACATCCAAAGGATACCAAAGATGTGTTTTGGTAGTTAGGACAGCAGAGATGACATGGAGGCTGAGGTGTGACTCCTAGTGAGTTAACAGACCCTTCATACTAGCCATCACTCTCCTAAAGTCCCTTTTATAGCTAAACTGTGACCAAGATAAAGCCCAGGATAAGGTAGATTTTGCTTTCCCGGAAAACAGGGGCTGTTATCCCAACAGTGGGTCTCATCCCCCACCTTAGAGGTGCCTCTTCCTCAGCCTTGTCAGAGTGGACTTCCTACAGCTTTTTCCTGGGCATCAGTGTTCCTGAATCTGATGTCCTTATGACAAGCCAAGTCTCAAGACAGTCACAGTCACAGGCCCGGGGTTCAGACAGGCTAGGTTTACACAGCCTTTTAATGCCAAATGCTCAACGTTGACTCTCAGCTTTGCTGTCTGAAAGTAAGGGCTGAGACCTGCTTCATGAAGCTGCTCCAAGCACATGCATTGGCAGAGCTGGACACGGTGTTATTGTGCCTGTGGTCCCTCACTCAGGAGGCTGAGGCAGGAGAACTGCCAGAGCCCAGGAACTCCACATTAGCTTGGACAACACAGAATGTGGACCTTGGCAGATGGTGTGCTTCACAAACTCTGTGAACACGTGGGCTGGTCATCCTTCTCTGCCCTTGTGTTCACTCACCTGGACCTTCTGTATTCACTAGTGGGCTCCCAGCAGCCTCTGGGTATCAGGTCTGGGTCACACAGCCCAGCTGTTCCTGAGCTTCACCTGTGCTGTGTGCTCCACAGACCTGCCATGGCCCACAGAGCTGGTGGAGGAGTTGATCAGCATTATGAAACAGCACGCGAGGATCCTGGACATTCTGATCAGCACCTGCTCCCTGCTGCTGCGTATTCTGGGCCAAGGTGGGCACCAGACTGGATGGAGAAGCCCCACCCTCCTGGGTCCTCAGCCTCAGCAGCTCCTCCAACTTCCCACCTATCCCCAACATCTGCCTTTCCAGTCTGTTGTTCCCTTCTGTGCTTATGTGACTCCATCTCAGAGTGATAGAGGGCATAATGAATGTCTGCCTACACAAGGTCTACATGGGGCCTGACCCAGCCTACTAGGACCTCTCAACTATATTCCAGCCATGTCCCAGGAGCTGGACAGGATGGTCTAGTGTGCTTTCCTAGCCAGGAGAGGCTTGAAGTATGTGATTGCCAGCAGGGGACAGCACTGCACTAAAGTCCTTAGTAGAAGCCTCCCCTAGCTCTCAGGAACAGGAAGAAAATTAGCTACATCTTTAAGCCTGGAGCATCTAATCTAGTTACCCCTTTACCTTTCTGTCTTAATACTGAAGGCCTAACCACCAGATTGTGTCTTTTTTGGGGGGTAGGGAGGCAATCAAATCCAGGCCTTCTTGCATACAAGGTAAGCACTCTACCACTGGGCAAGAGCCCACAAATACTTTATACTAAATGTTCATGCCCAGTCATTGGGAAGGACCCAGGAAGATCTTAGAGGCTGGAACTGGAACACAACATCCTTGGCGAGCAAAGTCCCATGTTTACAAAGACCTGCCCAGTGCCTAGAGAATAGGCAGATCTGTTTCTTTAATACAAAGAGGTGATGCTGTCGCCACTAGGGAGGGAGGACACTTGTCTACCTTAGAGCCTCAACTGTGGGTTAGGTTAAACCATGTTCTTTCTCTGGCCCAATCAGCACTGGCACAAGACTCGGAAGCAGAGATCCCGAGGGGCAGTTTTATCATCTCTTTCCTGATGAATGCCTTGAGGAGCTACCCCAACTCTGAGAGGCTTATCATATTGGTCTACAACCTGCTCAGTATCATCTCCAGCCAAGGTGAGTGTGCAGGCCTTCTGCCCTTCCTTTCTGCTATGAAAATCCAGGAACAGAACAGAGGCCTTGGGATTTGGGCAGGAGAGGGGCTTATTCCCAAGATGGATAGCCATACTGTTCTCTGCTCTCAATGGCAGCCATGGGCACTACTACTTGAAGGCTGAGGACGGCGGCCAAGAATCAAATGGCTGGCTAATAAGTCAAGACTAGGCACTGGGGCCGGGCAGTGGTGGCACACCCCTTTAATCCCAGCACTTGGGAAGCAGAAGCAGGCGGATCTCTGTGAGTTTGAGGCCAGCTTGGTCTCCAAAGCGAGTTCCAGGAAAGGCGCAAAGCTACACAGAGAAACCCTGTCTCGAAAAACCAAAAAAAAAAAAAAAAAAAAAAAAGGCTAGGCACTGGGCCACTCCAGGTCTCTAACTTCTCACCCACACTAAGTACACCAGAGTGAGAACGGTATTAGAGGTAGGCATAAAATAGACCAGCCAGGCAGACCAGGTGTTGCATTGGCCCATTGGGAAAAGGCAGTGTTGGGGAAAGCTTCTTGGATACCTTTCCTCCAAACGCTTGTGGCTGCCCGCAGGGCTGCTCTCTGAAGAGCTGGAGGAAGAGGGGTTGTTTCAGACTGCCCACGAGCAACTGTACCACTTCCAGGAGGACAGGGACATCTGCCTCGCTATCCTAAGCCTGCTCTGGTCCCTTCTGATAGATGGTAAGGCCCTCCCTCCACAAGCCCCACTTCATGAGACCTGCTAAAGCAGTAACTCTCAACCTGTGGGTCACAACCTCTTTGGGGGTCAAACAATCCTTTCACAGAGGTCACCTAAGACCATCAGAAAACATATTCATATTCATATTACATTATGATTTGTAACAGTGGCAAAATTAGTTATGAAGTAGCAACACCAATAATTTTATGGTTGGGAGTCAGCACAACACAAGGAACTGTATCAAAGGGTCACAGCATTAGGAAGGTTGAGAACCACTGTGCTAGAGCCTCTATATCAGCAGTTCTCAGTCTGTTGCAACCCACAGGTTGAAAGCTGCTGCTCTATATCTTATCCCTTAAGTACAGGAGGGCAACCCCAGCCCCTATGGGGCTTTTCTGAGAGTCTAGCACATGGGCACAGTGAGACATAGTGAGGTAAGAGAGGAAGGCCTTCAGGACACCTTGTGCGTAGGCAGCCCCTGGCTTTAGAGGTCAGCCAGAACTTGATGCTCTGTTCTGGTTTTTGGTTTATGATGAAGGTTCCGAGGTCTGCCCTCCCCATTCTAGATACTGTCTTACCCTAGGAAAGAGGGCTCCAAGCCATGGCAACCCCAGAAAACTGCAGATGCCACAAATGGAAAAAGTCCTCATCTCTACTGATAAATCTACTGCAGACTCTGGCATTGGAAAGCCCCAGTTTCCATCTCTGAGGACGTCTGTCCCCTTGATTCTCCTCTGTTGTTCTTGGTGGGAGGGAGCAGTGTGGAGGGGTACATAGACAGCAGGTACTTCTGCTCATACCTGGCCTGTTGCCTCCCATCCTTGTCCTGGTTCTAGCTGCTACTGTGGACAAAGAGCCCTTGCAGAAGTTCTCAGCTGTGGTCATCTCGGTGCTGGCCAAGCATCCTGAGGATGTCGAAATAGCTGAGGCTGGCTGTGCAGTGCTCTGGCTGCTGTCATTGATGGGTGAGCAGCCTGAAGTCTTGGTAACAGGGAGGGTGACCCTGGACACATAAGGCAACAAGGCTTGTGCTCTGTAGGCTGCATAAAGGAGAGTCAGTTTGAGAAGGTGGTAGAGCTGTTTCTGAGAAGCATCCAGCTGTGCCCTGACAGAGTACTGCTGGTGAACAATGTTTGTCGTGGCCTGGCCAGCCTCGCAAAGGTATCTGGTAAGTTTGGAACAAGACAGGTTGCCACCATGGAAGTGGGACAAAAGCTGGCTCCTGGGCTGGGGATTTAGCTCAGTGGTAGAGGCATGGGTTCGATCCTCAGCTCCAAAAAAAAAAAAAAAAAAAGCTGGCTCCCTCCAGTGATGTCCACCTAGTGACCCCAAACTGGAACAGGAAAGAACAGCTTTCAGGAAATACCACTGGGACATTGGGACATCTCTGCCTATACACATCCCACAGCTGCATGAATTTCCTACATCTAGGTCTGTCTCCAAGTGCAGGCTTATGCCAGGCCTCACGTTAGCTAAGCACTGGCACAATGGCACAGCTGTCCTTTGTAGAGATCCCTGGGCCCAGGAATGGGTCATGGTCACTGGTAGTGAATGGCAGGGGTGCTCTCACCCTTGACGACTTACCTCACTTGCTCTAGAGCTGCCTCCTTGCTTTCACTCCTGCTGGGTTCTACTGGACTACCCAAGCTGGTGGGGCCCCTGGAAGCACTTAGGGATCTTAGCTCCCCCTGACTTATCCTGACACCCTTATACAAAGCAGCAGCCTGTGGGGAAGGTTCAGCGCCTCTGAACCTTGGTAACTGCTGCAGGGCAGGAGGGCCACTAGAGCTCTTCTCCACAGTGCCACATCAGAGCCTCCATTTCTCTGACGGGAAGAGGAACCCAAGTGCTGTGCTTCCCTTGGGCATGGGGCTCGCGGCCAGCAGGTGCACAGCTATGCTGTAGAGAGGCAAAGTGGCGCAGTCACCTCTTCCAACCTTTCACACAGAGCAGGGGACAGCGCTGACTTGAGGAGCTTCCTCCACAGGCTGGGATTCCTGGCCAAAGAGAGCTCTCCCAGCAACCCCAGGACCATAGTCATGCAACTTTCCAGGGACACTGGGCACAGGGGGCTGAGAAGTAAGGGCAGCTGCAAAGGAACTATGCTAGACTACTAAAAACCCAAATTCCCTGGCTTCCCTCTCCCAGAACTGGTGGCCTTCAAAGTGGCAGTACTGGAAGAGGGCAGCAGCGGCCTCTACCTCCTCCAAGATATCTACGAGCTCTACAAGGACGACCCTGAGGTGGTTGAGAACCTCTGCATGCTGCTGGCCCACCTGGCTTCCTACAGTGAGGACTCTTTCCTTGTCCTTTCCCTGGCAGGAAGGGAAGGAGCCCCAGAGCCTGGTCTCAAGCCCCTGTGACTTCCCACTCATTCATTCCAAGCAAAAGTAGCACCCGATTGACCTTATCTGGCTGGTGGGCAGGGATCCTGAACCTCATCACCTACTCTGCTCCTGCAGAGGAGATCCTGCCAGAGCTGGAGTCCGGAGGCATCAAGGACCTAGTGCAGGTGATCCGGGGACGTTTTACTTCTAGCCTGGTAAGTCATGGTGACACCTCTATCAAGCCGGAACACTTACATGGCACTGACCCAGAGCTCCTCGTGATCTTTTCCACTACTCTCTTCCTGTGGCTGGGCTGAATCCAGTCCCAAGGGGGAAGGGTAGTTAGACCACCTTAAAGATTCCATCAAGCCAGGGGTGTCATCAAAGTAATTGCTCCTGGATCCTGAAGCCACTGTAACAAATGGTTCACTTGTTTCCTCCTTCCAGGAGCTGATTTCTTATGCTGACATAGTACTTCAGGCACTAGAAGCGGCTGCACACCCCAACCCCCAGGAGCAGCAGCTTGAACCTGCTTCAGAGCCGGAAGCCAAGGTCTCCGCCCCACCTCAGGATCCTATCTTCCACCCCTGAAACGCTGCCCTTCTGGTCCTGGAAAGTATCACAAGGACCAGTACTGTATTTTGCACTCTGTGGTGACTAATAAAGAAACCTTACGCTGTTCATGACATGCCTGGCTGTGGTTTCAGCGGTCCTGCACTGCAGGGCTTCGGAAAATCCTAGATGATGGGAAGAAACCAAACGTCCACAAACTTCATTTACCCATCCATTTATTTTTGACAGTGCTGGGAATGGGACCCTGGACTTGCACACAGTGGACGAGTGCTCTGAGTCACACCTCAGTTCACAGCGCCATTCTAAGAGTTGTCAGGTAGGTCCGTAAAGTTCATTGGTCACTCTGACTTGTTGCTAGCAGACAACAGTTCTGTTGTGAGTGCCCCAAGTAGTAGAATCTCACACCTCTGGGTGTACCTGTGCCCCAAGTCTCACCCCAAGGACTGTGTGGTGAACACCATACTGTACTGGGTGTTGGCATTTTAGATGACTCTTGGCCAAGGGACATGGGAGTGAGAAAGTACCCCCACCTTAGTAGCTTTAATCAAGTCGTCACTGGGCGGCTGCTGTGCTGGCCAGAGGGTTTGCAGCAAACTGAAGGCCCTTAGCCTGGATCGCTTAGGTCCACCAGCTTAGCTCCTTGCTTCTTAGGGGAAGGTGCTGAGTGCCCTCCCTGGATGAATCCAGCTGTGTTCACTGTTAAGTGGTAGTACAGGGGATCAGTAGATGTAGACACTGCAGCACACTCATCCATTCCATTGCTCTCCTTCCCCTGAACCTACATCAGACCCCCGACTTCTGTCTTGGTATCTGACTAGTCTACCTCGACACACAGGTGCAGGACCAGGTCCTGGTAGCAGAGTCCAGGAGGAAGAAGTTCCAGCAGCTCACATGCCACAGCCCTGCAGCCATAGCTCTGAAAATGCTCACCAGAGTGAGTCCCTGCTGGGCAGAGACCTGATGGGCCTCCATTACCCCACCCCAACGGTCATTGGATTGAGGAGTCGCTGAGGGATGGAGGACGGTGAGAGCAGCAGGCTGGTGCTAAGCATACTCGCTGCAGTGGTTTGGGGTGGTGGCTGGGGGGCGCCGGTCTGCAGTAATGCTCTCCCACTCCCGTTTTGCCATGATGTAAAGCCTCATCGCTGCCTGGGCATCCTGGACCTGGGTGACACACAACAATGTTGACTACCCAGCCAGTGAGAACACGTGGCGGGGGGGGGGGGGGTGGATGGAACACACACACACACACACATATGGAAAGGACAGACGGACAGGGACGACAGACGGGACAGGCGACTGTTGGCACCGGACAGCCCAGAGCCATAAAGTGCTAAAGCACCTTGGTTAAGGTTTGGACAGGCTCTAGTCCCTATGGCTCAGTGCTGGAGCCTAAGTCACCAGCATGGCGGTTGGCGGTATAGGGTAATGGGACCTTCAGAGTTGGGGCCTAGTGGGAGGTCAAAGTGTGCTAGAAACACACAGGTAATTCTTGAGACACCAGTCAGTTCCTCCAAGAGTGAACTGTTACTCTTCCCTCCTTGGTATCTCTCTGGTCAGCTAAGCCTCATTACCATGAAGTTCTCAACTTCAACTTCAGATTTTTAGTAAAAAACTGTAAAGTATACTAACAGCCTTCAATTAGACTGGTGAATTTTGTTCCAGATTCTTACAGTATATTATTCTAAGTATTGAGTTCAAGCTAAATGTAAATATTTAAGATATACTCAACATTTCATAAGCCTGGTCTGCTTAGGTTCCTCTTCTTTGTCTACTGTCAAGGGATACATACCTAGGTATTAAGGTCAGGGGCTGTTTCCCAATGATACTTACCGAACAATGCTCTGCCTGCTGGACCCTGATCCCCAGAATTTTCTCAGAAAGTTGTTTCAGAGATGGTCTTCCACTCTGTAGAGAAAAGGTGCATACCACTGAATGTGCTGCTTTCACAGGCTCTGCCCAAGGAGGACACAGCTGGCTACTGAGCACACCTAAGTCACCCAGTTTCCCTTTCACCAGGAGGTCTGTGGCATGTAGGGCTGCAACCATTAGCCTGCTGTGACTTATGACACTGCTTATCAGCCAATACAGGAGTCAGGGACTGGAGCTCTACCAAGTGGTGGAGGGCTTTTAGTTTTTACATTTTTACTAGTGATTCATAGGTATGTCTATCTGCATGTGGGTATGTGCATATAAGTGCAGGACCTGAAAAGGCTAGAGGTGTCAGGTCCCCTGGAACTGGAGTTATAGATGACTGTGAATCACGTGACATGGGTGCTAAGAATTTAACTCATGTTCTCTGCTAGAGCAGCAAGTGCCCTTAATCATGGAGCCACATCTAAGGAAACCTTGTGGAGCCAGTTCTCTCCCGCCTTCATGTGGGTTCCAGGGATCAAACTTATGCAGCAAACACTCTTAAAGGTTAAAATGAGAAACCAAAACAAACTAAATCCCTTTAGCCACAGGGTCAGTGGCAGGGACCAACAAGGGTTGAAGACTCATTCATTACATACGTACCCTTACGCGGCTCTTGAAAGGTTTGAATTTTTGGGTGTCCCTGATTTTCTTTTTTGGATGATCAAGGAACAGTACCTAGAGGAACATGATGACAAGTATCTTCATTTCAGTCTGCAGCAGTGGAGCCCTCTTTCCCAAAGAACATCTCACAGGGCACCACAGGGTAACCCTCAGAAAAGGGCAGAGCTTCTCAGATTAATCACTCTCACTTACGGTGAATAACCAAAATTAAGAACCATGTTAATAAAAATAAATCTTGGCCAGGTGTGGTGCACACTTTTAATCCTAGCACTCTAGGGGTGGAGGTAGGTGGATCAAAAAGTAAATAGAATAGAATCTTGACATCAAGATGTTGGGAAAAAGTCAATTAACCTGCAACTGCCTTCTCTATCTGAGTGGAGTCTGTTCATGAGGAAGCAAAAAATGAAACTGAACAGCTTACCCTGCAACTGGGCAGACTTCTGGACTCACACAGCCCAAAAAAAGTAACCCACTAGAGGAAGCATGTGTGGCCCTGGTGACAATCTTCTTTAAGGTGACACAACGTATCAGTAGGTCTTGTATAGCAGGAGACTTTAGTCAATTTTCAACTGTTAAACATTTGTTATTTTTATTTCTTTGGTGCTGGGTTGAGACCCAGGGTGTTATACACACAAAGCATGCATTCTGCCTCTGAGCTACATCCCTAGCCCCATACATCAGAATGGGAATTAAACTCCCATCTAAAGGTCCCTGAGACACATGAATAGTGACAGCACAGTTCATACCCAGGAAGGACAATGTTCACTGTTTAATCAGCAGGCATCTAAAAAGGCAGAAGCTGGAGGTCAGATGCCCAGCACTAGGTGGAGTTCTCTGAGCTCAATCACCTAACTAACTGGCTGATGTGTGGCCAGCCTTTGAAGGAGGTGACTAGCTAGAATGACACCCTGAGGAAACATATGCCCACCCAGTTCCTCACCTCTAGGGACAGCTGAAGTAGCAGCAGCAACAGTCAGCTCTGCCAACCTGGGATGCTGAGAAGCAGTGGGGGAGGTATCTTGGTGCATACCCACTGTTCTCCTGGAGCCTTCTCTCAAGACCCTAAAACCCAGTTCTGTCACCTACAAGCCTGATCCCTACCTTCAAAGGACTAAACAAGACATG
The DNA here is from genome assembly GCF_903995425.1 of Onychomys torridus. Taxonomy (NCBI): domain Eukaryota; kingdom Metazoa; phylum Chordata; class Mammalia; order Rodentia; family Cricetidae; genus Onychomys; species Onychomys torridus. Next base: position 12,008,798 of record NC_050446.1, on the reverse strand, counting down.
CTTACACTGTATGATTGCTGGTGACACCTAGTAAGGCTCTGATGTCTGGCATTAGAGGTCCACCACACCAGATGGCAGCGGAGGTGTCCCTTATGTCAAGTAGATTATGCTTCCGTTTTCCCGATACCCCTCAAATGGACCAGACTCCAGTTTGCTTGTGAACTTAAAGTGACTCATGCAATAAACCCAGGCTAGGTCTTCCTCAGATGCCAGAGAACGAGAGGCTGGGCTTCTAGCATCGCAGCAATGCCTAGATAGATATAAACTGGGCACACAAGAACCCCAGGGCTTTGACGGTGTAGAGAAATTTGTCTCTGGTCATGGGGCACACAGTTAGACACCAGGCCATCTGCCAGATCAGACAGGTGACACTCAAAGCCCCTACATAGAGCTGTCAGCACTCTGGCACTGGAACCACAGTATAGTCAGAACTCTAAAAACAAGGACCTAATGTGGTCTCTTGAATACAGCCAGGGCTCAGAATACCCGACACTACTCCTAGAGAATTTCCAAGTCAAGATAAAAATTCAAAATGAAAAATCCCCCAAGTAGTGCTTCTAGAGCCAGGCATGTGAGGCTGTGTGTAGCTCCCGTGAGAAGACCTGGCCCCAAGCCCAGCACCTTTAAATCACTGTGCAGCGCGTGCCCCACCAGGATTCTGCCTTTCAACATCTCTGCCACTTCCTTCTTCACAACTTCAAATTCTTCTCCTGAAAACCAAAGAAGTGGTTAACAACACACAACTCACCCAGATTCTAAAGGAAGTTCCTCCCACTCCCTGGCCAGACTGATGACAACAGGTCAGGCCCTTAATGATACACAGAGCTTTGATGGGAGGTAGGCCCCAGAAGTGTCGCACTGGACCCCAGGGAAGTGCAAAGACAGGAGGGATCCACTGTGCCTTGTGCTCTGCTCCCACTTCTGGGACAGTTAAAAAAAATAAATAAAAAAATGACAAGCTACTCAAAGCCAATCGCTGTCAGTGGACTGGCACCAGTCAGCAAACCCCAGAAGCACAAGAGCACTTAAGACTCTGTCAGGAACACCTAACTATGTGCTTCCCACTCAATACAACTCATACTTATGACTTCCAAAGTGGATTCAGATGGTGCAAGGAGAGCTGCATGGACCCTAGAATCTGCTCTGCTGCTTTCTTTCCCAGCAGACATCCTTTGGGGACCACCCTGCCCCCACTCCTACCAAAACCACTTCACTTCCCCACTCTGTTCAGAGCTAATAGGACAGCCTCCCTATCGAGACAGAAAGCAAGAGCTGCTGGTCAGCCTATGGCTCAAGGAGTAACAGGCCACCTTGTTGGCCATGGATACCAAGAGAAGCAAACAGGCAGTATGGTAAGGAGTTAGGGAGAGATTACAAGGTTGACTCTCTAGTGGTATCCAGGTCTCTCTAGGAGGCAGGCTCAGAACATCCTAGATGTCCTCTCCTATTACAAATCAGACCTAGCCTCTGCTTTGTTAGGTCACTTCTTCCAGCCACCTCCCTATCCAACCCCCACCTCAGAACCAGTCTCCTGATCTCTATCCAGAACTGCTAACACTGCACTAGAGTTTCCCAAACAGACCCTGTGATCTGTCCCCCAGCTCCCATCATGTAACCTACTCACCCTTCACGGCTTCCTTCCTGGTCCCTAACACACTCCATTTTATTCCCCACTCCATACAATAGAAAGCAATCTAAGAGCACTGTCCTGGGCAGGAGGCAGAGAAGCACAGGACACAAACACACAACAGCCAGGTACCTTTTGTATCTGCAAAGTATGCTACTCTGAGGAAGAGGTAAGACATGCCAGGGCCCCTGATGAGTCCTGCCACCATCTCCATGGCTACACTCAGATCCTATGGGCATCATACCCTGCTTCAGGTTCTCAGGCCGTATCCCACTGACTGCTGTCCTGTAGTCTGTCACGGGCTCAGTTGGCTTGACGTACTTGTCATAAACACACTTCCCATACTGGTTCACGATGGACACACGGGCTGCGATGCTGTCTTCCCCTTTGGGGCCCACGCCTACCATCTCACAATCCAGGGCCAAGGCTTTTGTCAGGCTGAGGGGAACCAAAGGCCCCAGTGTAATAAATATCACAGGCTGGGATTCTAGGCCAGTGAGCCAAGCCCATTCATCACCATTTTGTACCCGTAAGACCTGCTAGGCAGTCATGGCTCAGTGCTTGCTCCTCCTCCCCTGAGAGATTCCAGCCCCAGAAGGCAGAACATCCCCAGCAGCCATTGCTTGAGCCCAGCTTACCCGCTGAAGGCTTGTTCCTTCACCAGGGAGATGGTTTTCTTGCTCTGCCCTAGCCGCTTCCGTACCAGCATGGCTGCCTCTGGGCCTATGGCAGCCTCAATATCATCTGGATCCACATCATCAAACCAGATGTCTTCCCTATGGGGCAAAGATGAGTGTATGCAGCTGGCTGTGAAAAGACGTGGGCACTGGACGCCTGCTGAAAGACTCTCTCTGCCCAGTTGGTAGGCTGTGAGGAGCAGAAGGGCTGGCAGTGAGGGGCAGCACCATGAGGGCTGACAGGACACTCAGTCCGGCTGGGCCTGCTGCTGTCCTTTCCCTTCACTGCTGTCCTCTCTCCTTACTTTTTATTTGTACGGGTATTTCGCCGGCAGTATTACTGGCATGCCTGCTGCCTGTGAGGGCCAGAAGAGGACAAGCGTGGGACTCCCTGGAACTAGAGTTTCAGAAGGTCGTGCACTTCCATGTGGGAATCCGTGCCTCCGAAAGAGCAGCCGGCGCTCCTAACCACTGAACCGTCTTTCCAGCCCCTCACTGTCCTTCTTTTAAATCTGCGAATATACCTATTATCTAAGACTTAGGAACTACACATAAAACACAAAGAATGTAAAACAGAAACATGACCCACTTCAGTAGAATGACCACTGACATTTTCTTTCTTTCTTTCTTTCTTTCTTTCTTTCTTTCTTTCTTTCTTTTTTTTTTTTTTTTTAGGTTTTTCGAGACAGGGTTTCTCTGTGTAGCTTTGCACCTTTCCTGGAACTCACTCTGTAGCCCAGGCTGGCCTCGAACTCACAGAGATCCACCTGCCTCTGCCTTCCGAGTGCTGGAATTAAAGGTGTGCACCACCACTGCCCGGCTGACATTTTCTAATTAAACAATAGATGCATTATCAACCAGGACACACAGGTAGGAGGACTGCATGACAGACAGGGACCTATGCCTGCACTGTCTCCACATTTTGGAAGGGTGAGGAAGACAAGAGTCGATATTGTAAACTCCAGCTTTTCAGCCTGATCTCAATGTCATTACTCAAAAAAGCACTCAACTGACAGGCCTCTTGTTTTGTGTTCCTTTGCCTTCTTTACTAGGCTACCCTGACCACCCCACCCCCATACAAATGCTAATGTAAACATCTGTGTCTCCCTGCTTACATCAGCCTTAGGAAGGAGGGCCCTGTTGCCCCTCTAATCCAGCCTGCCTGTACGACTCAGAAGAGGCAGCCAAACCCACACCACTTTACCCTTCAGCACTATGTGCTATAGTCTGTCATGGGCTCAGTTTAGCTTGACTTGACAAAGCTGTCGTAAACACATTTCCCATACTGGTTCCCAGGGTGATGTTTTCTTTCCCCACAATCCAGAGCCAAGCTTTTCTTTTGGCTAAAGGGAAGGAAAGGCTCAGATAGCAGGAGCCAACCTGCCTTTTAAACATATCCCTTCCAGGAGAAGCGTCACCACAGTGCTCATTAAGTAGCCAAAAGACACTAAGCAGCACATACTGCACCTCAGTCCCCCTAATTATACAGCGGGCCACACTGAGGAAGAAAGGATGCAGAAACCTGCCCAAAGCCATCAACTGGCAAGAGGCAGGACTGGGTTTCATAGGACTCCTTCTGGTTCCAGCACACATCATGCCAAAGTTTTTGTTGGCATTTACTTTGTGCCAAGCTCTGTGTTGGGGCCCAAAGACACAGCACTGACTGTACAAAAGGGTCTGCCTTCAGCAACCCACACTCTAGGGGAAACAAGTGACAAGCATCAGAGGGTCGGGTAAGAAAGACTGCACCAGGCCCAAATGCTCATTTCCTCTTAGTGGTGAAGACAGTGGAGACTAGATGTGCAGTAAGGACCATCTGCATCTGTGGCCCCAGCAGCAAAGGACATACCAGTCACCACAGCAGAGTTGGTACTCACTCAGTGGGTGTGGACTGATTCAAGACAGCTGCCTCCTTAGCTTTCCACTTATGCTTGATGTCCCCTTGATGAGAAGATGTGTCACTATATGTCCTCTTCTTGGCTCCTTTCTTCTGTTCTGTTCCAGAGGTATTTGTGGGAGGTTCCAGTATCTTCCTGTCCTTAGATGTAGATGTAACGGCACCCCTAGTGGTCTGGTCTTTTTCTGTCCTCTTCCTCTCTCCCTGTGATTTATCTGTAGTCTCTTTTTTGTTCTTCTGCTGGATTATTTGGGGATGCACTTTGTCATCCATCTGAGAGACAAGAGGTTTTTCTGGAGCTTGTGACTTTTGTTTCAGCAGCTAATGGGATCAAAATTAAATACATGCCACATTTAAATTTTGAACTGACATACCACAGATTAAAGAAACTTATACGTAAATGTATAATACAAACATGTATCCACCATCCACACACACTTCCAGTCACCATCCATCACTGATAGAAAATTATTTGGAAAGCCTTTTTAATTTTTAAAATTTATTTTTATGTATATGGGTATTTTGCTTGCATGTGTGTCTGTGCACCACATGCATGCCTGGTGCCTACAGAGGACAGAAAGACATTGGATCCCCTTCAAGTAGAGTTAGAGACAATTGTGAGCCACCATGTGGGTGCCAGGAATTAAAGCAGGGTCCTCTGGAAGAGCATCCACACTCTGGATTGCTGAGTCATCTCTCTAGCCCCTGGAATAGCCTTGTGTATGCTCCTAAATCACTGGCATTGAGATTCTTTTCCTTTGCTTATTACAATGCATAATCTGGCAATGTTTCTTCACTCTGCATTTCAGATTCTATGCCATGTGTACCCGAGTGACTTAGCGCCCCAGAGCAGGGGCATCACTTTCACTTCTTAAATTTGGAGTTGCATTTAGAGTGACTTCCATGGTCAACACAGTGATCACTTCCTTTACCCTATCTCTGGAGGTTGACTACAGCTCAGGGTCTAAGGAAGACCCAAAGGAAGGAAGTTCAATGAAAAGAAAAAAATCCTGTCAACCCAGAGATGGTTGATGAGAAGAGCCACAGCTTTGATCTTATCCAGCCAGAGGCAGAGGTCCAGGAGAGCAATTTCTTCCTTATATTCAAATCCCCAGTTAAGACCTCAGCAAGATGGCAACCAACTGAGAAACGATGTAGTGGGTTTCTACTTACGCACTCCCCCTAATAGTCAAGAGACCTGAAGAGTTTAGATTCTTGTAGAAACCAGAGCCAACTCCAAGTTTCCTATGATAAATATGCAATCCATGCATTTAATTTTACTTTGCTATCAAGGGAAAAGGAACAAGAGCTGGCTTACAGAGCTGGAGCTGTCCACAGGGTTTAGTTGGTCCTGTGTGTCCAGACAGGAAAATCCACACTAAGGAACAAGGTGGAGCATTATGGAGTTCAAGAAATTCTATACTCTCTTTTGTATTAACTGAGGCTCCCTGGCATACACTCCAGAGGATTACCTGGAGGTCAACAGATCAAAAAGCATGGTCAGTATCCCAGTTCTGCTGTTTATAGGCTATGTGACCATCCTTAAACCAAACACCTTAAGCTGTTTCTCAATTTCCTCATCTAAGAAACAAGGACAGGGCTAGGGATTTAGCTCAGTGGTAGAGAGCTTGCCTAGCAAGCGCAAGGCCCTGGGTTCGATCCTCAGCTCAAAAAAAACAAAAAGAAAGTAAAAGTGCCTAACTAGAATGTAAAAATTTATGAATGAGGGTGGGTATAGTGGCGCACACCCATAATCCCAGCATTCAGGAGGCTACCTAAAGTAGGAAGATTACCACTAGTGCGGGAGAAATCCTGAGCTACACGAGTTCTAAACAGCCTGGGCCAGAATTCTGGAACATAGTTTAAGACGTTGGCAGGATGGCAACCGAAATATGGAATTTATGGTATGTGTGTAAAGCGGAGAGCAACCTCTATAGTTTATAGAAGCATTGGCTACTACTAAAATTGACAAAAGGCCAGTCACAACTGCACTACCGCCGTGCCTATAGGCCAAAGTTGCTGTGGAGGAGTCCGTGCAGTGTTGACTGGCCCTTCCACGTTTTGGAACCACCCGGAGTTCTCCTTCGTGGTCTGTGGCCACATGACCAAAAGTCCGGGATGAAGGTAGCCTGTCGCCAGTCTCACCTCTTGCAGCGCCTTCCAATTCTGAGAAAAGTTCTCCGGGACCTTCGGCGGTCGGCCTGCGACAGCTGCCGGGGGGCTTCCTCCCTGCGCTTTGCTCTTCCTGCCCCTCTTCCTGGCTTTCTTCCGAGAGAGCTTCTTGATAGGCCCTGCTTGGGGCACCGGGGTGGTGGCCTTCGCCTTCATCTTCTCGCTCTCAGCAGCCCGACCCAGGAGGGAAGAGACTCGGGCTCATTGGCAACGGCGGAAGCGGACCCTAGGGAGCGAGCGCACCTCCCCAGTGCTTGAGGCAACCCGGGTGACACTTCTCTTCGCGACCTGCTGGAAACCGAGTCTGCACCTTTGGTTCCGCACGGATGCGAACTCGGCAGCCGGACCGCTAGTTAACACCACACAGGCGCTCGCCCTGGTGAGCGGCGCCGCAGCTGATGACCTAGAGTTTGACAGAAGGGACTCCAGGCCTTCTCCAAGATTAGGAGTCATGACAAGGCGGGAATGAAAAGAAGCAGAGACACCGGAAAAGGCCCGGGGGACCACTCTCTGTGTGGCACTCTGCGGGAGACCGGAAGAAGCTCGGGCGGAACTTGTGCCGGTTACCCTGTGCGCAGCTAGACACTGCGGAAACTGTGGCTTTTCTCAAGCTTTCCGTTCCCGGTTTACCCAGTCTTAGGGCTGCAAAGGCGCTCCAGCTATTTCTGATAATAATGATAAAACAAGATTTTTAGTTGTAATGTACATATATTTTTCTTAACCGCCGTGTTAATATGACTGGCAATCTATGCTTGACCCTGATGGTGCGATATTTAATAACCCAAATGAGGCCTCCACAATCATATAGTTTACTTTTGGTTTTCTATGCTTAGAGATGCACGGCAAGTCCACAGGCCACTTAGGAAGGCCAGGGAGCCACTTGGTGGTGGTGGTGGTGGTGGTGAGGGCCCGTGTGCCAAAACAGTTTGGCATCCCTCTTCCCCTTTAAGTTAAAGACCCAAGAAATCCAGATGACTTCAATGACTAGGAGAGAAATTAAGTTTTGTAAATGCAAAGTTAGCACTTACATAGTTATCCATGGTAGTCTGAAGTCTAGAATCGAAGCAAGTATTTTTTTTTTTTTTCCCTCAAGGCACTATATGCCTAAAACACAATCCCATTTCATGATTACTCATTTCTCGTTACAGAATGCCTTGTGGGTATGACCTCTTGGTAGTAACCAAACCTTTCTTTTATTGAACATTTACTGTGTGACAGCTGCTTTTACATACTTTGATTTATGTAATCTCAACAATACATGAAGTGGGTTTTTTTTTCATTTGTTTGTTTGTTTTTCGGGTTTTTGTTTGTTTGTTTGTTTTGTTTGTTTTGTTTTTCAAGACAAGGTTTCTCTGTAGCTTTGGTGTCTGTCCTGAACTAGCTCTGGCTGGACTCGAACTCACAGAGATCCACCTGCCTCTGCCTCTCGAGTGCTGGGATTACAGGCGTGTGCCACCACCACCTGGCTACTTTTTGTCTTTCGAGTCAGTGTTTGTCCTGGAATTCTCTTTTGTACACCAGGCTGGCCTTGAACTCACTGAGATCCACCTGCCTCTGCCTCCCAAGTGCTGGGATTAAAGGTGTGCACCACCACCACCCCACCCCCAGCTATTCTTTTCATTATTATTATTATTTCCTTCTCTTGTTCTTGTTTTTCTTCTTCTTCTTCCTCCTCCTTCTCCTCTTCCTTCTCCTTCTCCTCCTTCTTGCTTGTTTTTTGTTTTTTGAGACAGGGTTTCTCTGTGTAGTTTTGGTGCCTGTCTTTAGACCAGGATGGCCTCCTGGAACTCACAGAGATCCACCTGGCTCGGCCTCCTGAGTGATGGGATTAAAGGCGTGCACTACCACCACCCACATTTGTTTGATTTTTTAAGACAGGGTTATTCTGAATAGGCCTGGTTATCCTGGAACTCACTCTGTATACCAGGCTGGCCTTGAACTCAGAGATCCGCCTGCCCCTGCCTCCTGAGTGCTGTGATTAAAGGCATGCATGACCACTGCCTGGCAATTATTTCTTCTTATTTTGTGGGGGGGGGGGGGGTGGTTTTTTTTTTGTTTTTGTTTTTGTTTTTTTTTTTTTTTTGGAGTTGTCAGATGTGGCATTAAGTTACTAATATGAGATGCCTCCAGTTATTTTATGAAGGCACTTAGCACTATGAGCTTGCCTCTTAGCACCACCTTCATTGTGTTCCATAGGTTTGGGTATGTTGTGCTTTTATTTTCATTCAGTTCTAAAAAGTTTTAAATTTCCTTCTTGGTTTCTGTCTTGACCCAGTTTTCATTCTGTAGTGAGCCGCTCAACTTCCTTGAGTTTGTACATTCTCTGTCACTTCTTTTGTTGTTGATGTCTAGCTTTAATCTCTATGGTCAGTTAGAATGCAAGGTGTTATTTGGGGTCCTTTATGTATGCTGTATAGTATGTATATCTGATTACTTGGCTGTTGATTCTCTTCCCCAAGCAGCCAAAGTGGTTCTCTGATTGGCTCATAGCTACTTTTCTGGAGTTTAGTACAGTGCCTTTCTTACCCATTGCGGGAGCTCAGATAAATATATGTCATATGGATGAGTGAGTGGGCGAACCTAGTGGAGGGGCAGAGGCAGAATGCAAGTTGGAAAGAGGAGTGCTGGAGGAGCAAAGCATCAGAGAGAGGGACTGGAAACATGGGTCGTCAGTTCAGAATGCTTCCTGCACTGCTCTCACATGCACACCCCCACATAGTGATCACATACACACATGATTCAAAAATGAAAATTCAAAAGTCTAGGAGTGGAGGAGGTGATTCAGTAGCCACGAGCTCTTGCTGCTCTTGCATAGGATTTGGGTCCCAGCACCTATACTGGGGATTCAACACCCTCTTTGGGCTTCTGTGGACACCTACACTCACATGTTGGTACACATTCAAACACGCAGGCACACATACACACACAAATAAAAATAAACTAAAATGTTTTCATTAAAATATATACCTCAAGGAAGCAAGAATGTAGGAAAGGACCCAGAGGCAGTCTGGCCCACCACAGAGGGTGCATACCCTCCCTGTACAGTGGCTGAGAGAGGCTTCGGATTTAGCTGGGGACACAAAGGTCATCTTCCTTGGGAGGTACTAGTCAGTTTCCTATCACTGTGACAAAATATCTGAGGTAATCAACGTCGTAAGGAGGGAAGTTTAATTTTAGCCCATGGTTTCAGTCATACTTGTTTAGGGCCTGTAGTGAGGCAGAGTATCACGGCAGAAGTTTATGACAGAGAAAAGCTGCTTACCTCATGACCATCAAAAGTCCATGAGCTGGAGAGAAAAGAACCAGTAACCTCATATCTTTAAAGGCCACAGTCTCAATGACAACTTCTTCTCACTAGGTCCCATTTCTGAAAGGTTCCACCAGCTCCTACAAGCTGGTGATCAAGCCTTCAATTAATGGGCCTTCAAGGAATATTTGAGAGCTTTGTGGTCAGGGTTCCCTAGAGGAAGAGAACAGGTGGCATGAATATATATCACAAAGGTCATTTAGTAGATTGGCTTACATAATGTGGGCTAGTGTATTAGTCAGGGCTCTCTAGAGGAGCAGAACTGATGGAATGAGTCTGTCTATCTGTCTATCTATCTGTCTACCTGTCTATCTATCTATCTATCTATCTATCTATCATCTATCTAAAGGGAATTTACTAGAATGGCTTACAGGCTGTTGTCTAGCCAGTTCAACAATGGCTATCTCCCAACAGAAAGTCCAAGAATCCAGTAGTTGTTCAGCCATGAGGCTGAATGTCTCAGCCAGTCTTGGTCTTCAGTGTACACCATCAAAATCTAGAGAATATAGAGCAAGGACACACAGGCAAAGAGCAAAAGCTCCTTTCTCCCTTGTCCTTTATGTAGGCTGCCATGAGAAGGCATGACCCAGATTTAGGGTCTTCCTACTTCAAATGATCCAGTTAACCCAAGCCCCTCACAGGAGTGCCTAGCAACTTGGGTTTTTAGTTAATCCCAGATGTAGTCAAGTTGACAACCAAGAATAGCCACCACAGTTACAATCAGGGCCGTCTGTGTACTCAGGAAGCTGAGAACCTGGTAACTGCTCAGGCCATGAGGTTGGATGAGCCACCAGTTCTAGTTGGCACTGAAAGTCTGGGGGATTCCTGGAGAGCCATTGGTCTTCATTCGGTGTTAAAAGGTTGGGCTCAAGAGATGACTCAGTGGTTAAGAGCACTGACTGCTCTTCCAGAGGGCCCAGGTTCAATTCCCAGTACCCATATGGCAGCTAACAACTGTCCAAGATCTGACACCCTCACACAGACATACATGCAGGCAAAACACCAATGTACATTAAATAAGATACATATATGTCAAAGAGGCCGATTCTGATGTCACTGAAGGGTGGTGGTGGCGGCAGTAGCAACAGGATGCCTGTACTCATGAGCAAGGAGTGAAAGTGGCAGGCAAAAACAGCTCTGCTTTTTCCTTGGACTTCTTTATACCAGGGCTGCTGCCAGGAAGTGCTGCCCACTCTGGAGAAGGGTCTTCTCTCAGTTAATCGTCCCAGAAAGTGTCCTCAGATCCATCCAGAGGCGTGTCTCTTAGTCTATTCCAGATCCAGTCTTGTTGACAAGTAAGATTGACTCCCCCAAAGACCCAAACTGTAATAGGGAACTGGCAGGATGCAGGGTATGCAAGAGTGTTTGGAGCAAGTGAAGGAGAAGTTCCCAGGAGGTGCCGTGGGATGCCAGGCAGCTCGTGACAATACTTGCAGAGATGTGGTGCCATTCGCCCGCTCCATGACTCTCCCACCAGGTGCAGGTGCAGACCAGGTGGACAGTGTCAAAATGGTAGGGATGAGGGCAGAGAAATGAGGTGAGGGCACAGGGTGTACAGTGCAGTGCAGTGCAGTGCAGTGCGAGGCACAGACTCTGCAAAGGTAAAGGGACAGGAGATCCAGAGAGGGCCTGGGAACGAGGTGCCAGAGGAAAGACAGGCTGAGGGACCAGAGCTGTCACATCTTTAATGCATCCTCTCATTGGTCAGTCAAAGATTCCAGCCATCTAGGGCCTGTCATTTCACATGAGCCCATATCCCGACAGTCCTACCCAGAGCTTGTTCCTGTTCAGACTGAACTGCTAGACCAGACCCTCCCAGGAGTTTAGGTGTGCACAGCAGGAGGACTTTCCCGGTACAGGACATGGTTGGGGTGCTCTGCACAGGGAGCCATCCTAGGCAAGTTCCTAGCAGAAGCTGCTTGCTGCCCCCCTCCCCCATAGCCCTACCCTGGGAGGAAGATCCCAAGAGTAAACACTGCCTGATGTCCCGCCCAGCCAGCAAGTGAAGTCTGTCACATTCCACACTAACCAGACTCCCAGTCACCAGGGTTCCTGTCCAGCCATCGCCTGCCTTTTCTAAGGATGAGCCAGCTTTGCCTATGGGTGACATGCCAACCTGTTCATGCTGCCAGTATCAGAGGAGTCCTCACTGGTGCCTTCTTGATTCTGGGCTGCTGGGGGCTCCCTGATTTCCAGAAGGTGGATTACATAAGATCTCGTGTTGAGTATTCCTATCACCTGGGAGAAGGGACCGCCAAAGCTCTTGGGTGGAGTGGCTGTGGTCTTTCTACTGGCAGAAAAGGAAATTTGTTTACTCTGGTGGAGGTGATAGGCTCCATTTTGTTGCAGACCTGTGTGGACTGGACCGCTCTCCTCTGCTCCCTGACTAGGCATGGCCCCTCATTCTTTGCCCCTATATCTCCCTCGACCTCTCTTCCTTGGCCTTGTCTCCTTCCTCCTCCCTTTATGTCTTTTTGTTTTGCAGAGTTTTCTTCAAGGCCTGAAACCCAAGGAGGCATCCTCCTACCTTGGCCACCATGCTGCTGCACTCACAGGTAGCTGCTCTGAGGCAGGGGAATTTCTTGAGCCCTGGGTGGGGGACTGAGGAAGTTCCCACTGAGTCAGTGCTGTGAGTATTCTGGTGGTCATGGAAGGAAGAGGCCAAAGAAGCTTTGAGTCTCTCTGTTAATTAGCTTCATTGCTTCCTGCCAACTTGATAAAAGCCGTTCTGGGTGTTCTGGCTGCACTGGAGTCCTGACTCCAGGCTTCTGTTTAGTATCTCAAGGGAGGGGGCGTTCATTGGCTGGCCTCTTGGGCCTGTGGATGCCCTTTGTGGGGCTGGCTGATTTTCAGGAACTTGTCACTTCTGGCCATAGCTGTAAATATTTATTCCTTCTATGGGAACAAGGTAGGTACTAGGCCAAGCAACTCTGACTCCTTTCCTGTAGATCTCCTCATGGTGAAAGCTTTCCCATGACCTATGGCCCTGTCTCTCAGGATGCCATCTCTTTTCCCAGAAGAGCAGTTGGTGATTTTGATTAAAATCATGGTTGGAGGGTGGACTGGGGAGCTATCTCACTCAGTAAAGTGCTTCTGTGAAAACACGAGGACATGAGTTCTAATCCTAGCATCCATATAGAAAAGCTGGGCATGGTAGTACACATTTTTAATTCCAGTGCTGAGTAGAGGCAGAACGCAGTGTGCATCCTTCCAAGACCACAAAAAAAAAAAAAAACAACTGATCACAAATGGTATATCTCCTAATCCTTTCTATCCTGACCACAGTCAGGAAAATCCCTGGGGCTTGCTGGCCAGCCAGCCTAGCCTAATTGATGAGCCCCAGGTCTCAGTGGGAGATCTTGTCTTAAAAAACAAGATGGATGGCTCCCAAGGAACGACTTCTGAAGTTGACTCTGGCCTCCATCATACACCACAGACACTGGCAAGGTCCAGAGACTGATGGGGCCAGCAGTCAGGGTACTGAGGATTAGGGGATGTCCTTCCACTTGCAACCAGTTTTTTTTGTGGCCTGCCTGGGATACACAATGTCTGGATCATCCGGTCCTACTACCGCTGGGCTCCTGAAGGGCTAGGACACTGTTGCATGGGCTGCTAGTCCTGTGCTCCAGAAGACAGTGAGCACTAATCTGGACTCTGTAGCCCAGTACCAGATGTGTTCTTTCTATTGGCTTGTTTATGGAACACCTGAGGCTGAGACTACTTTGCCAAGAACTGATCCAGCCCCTGGGCAAGGCTCAAAGACAGTAAGCAACTTGCAGTCTGCTCACTCTGGAGCCTGAAAGAGCAGGCCTCTAATGCAGAACCCTGCCTGCAGGCCTGTATTCCTCCTTGCTTCTCACAAAACAAAGAATCCTAGACTCCTCCTCCTTAGCAGGAGGATCCCAGATGGGAGGAACAAGAGAAAGGGAGGGGGATCCTGTCTTCTCAGTGCCTCGATTAACTGAGGCCCTGATGAGAACTGGCTTGGGGAGCCATGTTGTGGGGTCCTAGAACTCTTCACCACCTCTTTCTAGCCTGAGCTGGGCCTCCTGCCCACTCCCTCACCACCTCCTTCAGGATGAGAACTGGGTGTGGACATGAAATCGACCTTTTGACTTCATGTTGGCTCCCCAGCATCTGTTTTTAAAAACCTTTGTCCTCAGCCTTCTCCTCCCTCTCTAGGCCATCCTTCCTCTAACCTCCAGAGACTGAGATGGAGAAGGAGTTTGGGGGACATCCTGCACCTGGAACTGCTGGTAGCTGTGGGTCCCGACGTCTACCAGGTTCACCAGGAGGACACAGAACGCTATGTGCTCACCAACCTCAATATCGTGAGTGGTGGTGGGCTGGCAATGGCTGGTACAGAAAGGTGGGCTCAGGGCCTCTGGTGGGTCTGTGGGTTTTCCCTCTGAGCCTCTAGACATAGTGCCCCACCCTCAGGGCTTGTGACCCAAAGTCAGTTCATTTGAATTCAGTGTGTTGAACTGTCCCACAGAAGCTGAGGGTCTGATGGAGCTCATGGCCCTGAAGAGAAAGAAAGGTCACAGCTGCCCTACCCCCATCCCTGTCTCCACTGCAATAGAGGTGGACAAAGTCAGGGAATCCCTCTCAATACCAGAGTCCTCCCATTGCCTCTCAGTTCATTTGGCCAGCAGTGGGTGCAGTCTGCACACACTGCTCTCTCTTCAGATCTCTTAGGGAGGCACAGGTTAGATGAGCACTCTAGGTGTGAACAGATGCTATCCTGGCTGAAGATATGAGGCTCCCTTTATTACGGGCACTTCCTCCCTGTACCTAATGGTTGGGAGAGCAGAGGTGCCTCACACCATTAACCCTTATGTCAAAAAGGTAATTTGTCAGCCAAGACCCAAGTAATATCAAGTTTCTCTTGGAGAGGACATGAAACACTGTACCAACATCAATACAGTACACACAGGACACATGTGAGATATGACTGTTCCAGGCCTTCAGGAATTCACACTGTACAAATGGCATTTATGAGCATTCATATGATATAAAGAAAGTGATTGAGTTCATTTGCTGGAGCAGTGTCTTCAAAATAATGATGAACTAAGTTGGGTGTGGTAGCACACACCTATATGCCCAGTATCCAGAAGACTGAGACAAGGAAGACACAAGTTTGAGACCAGCTTGGTCTTGTTGGGCTGTCTTGAAAAGAAAGAATGGAAGGAAGGAAGGAAGGAAGGAAGGAAGGAAGGAAGGAAGGAAGGAAGGAAGGGAGGGAGGAAGGAAGGATGGAAGGATAGGAGGAAGGAAGGAAGGAAGGAAGGAAGGAAGGAAGGAAGGAAGGAAGGAAGGAAGAAAGAAAGAGAAAAAAGGAAGCTTACCACCAAGCATGACAACCTAAATTCAATCCCAGAACCCGCATGGTGGAAGGAGACAGCCAATTCCTGCAAGCTGTCCTTTGACCTCCATATGTGTGCACATACACTTAAAAAAAAATGTAAAACAATTTTTAAAAAATCTAGGGAAACCCTGTCTCGAAAAACCAAAAAAAAAAAAAATTAAATAAAATTTAAAAAAAATCTAGGACTCTAGAAACCAGTTCCAGGCAGTGATTGACAGCTCCAGTCTCCTCCTCTCAGGTCTGCTGCAGAGATGGGGTGGGGATGGGACATGAAGAGATCCTGGTTGTGGTGCTGGGGCAGCATTTGTCGCAGCCACTGCTGCTTTCTCTAGAATGGCTTCAGTATCAGCCTGGTTACCCATTTCAGGTGAAAGGAAAAGTCCTCTCTGCATCCACCTCACCAGTCTCAGGGCCAAAGGTCCCCGGCCACCACGCTGTCTACCCAGTGTGTCCCTCCCATTTACAGGTGTGGTCTAAGTCCAGACAACCCTGTGTAGGTGATGTTTTCTCCGTGAAATGATTACCTCTGCCAATTAGAAACCATTGTCTTTAAATTTTGGGATCCCTCCCTCCAATTATAAGTTGCCCCAAACCCAGGCTCCCTTGAGTTATTCACATGCCATTAGGACAGTGGTTTTCCACCTGTGGGTCATGACCCCTCTGGGAGGGGATCAAATGACCCCTTCACAGGGATCACCTAAGACCATCAGAAAACACAGATATTTACTTTATGATTAATTGCAGTAGAAAAATTTCAGTTATGAAGTAGCAATGAAAATAATTTTATGATTGGGGGGTCATCACCACATGAGGACCTGTATTAAAGAGTTACAGTGTTAGGAATGTTGAGAACCTCTGTCTTAGGAGCGCTGGTCAGGTGATACCTGAACCAGAGTATATAGAGAGTATATAGTCTTATTCTCTGAATCTGCTAACTAGTCAAGGCTTGATCTCATCTTATAAAACAGAAAGCTTATAAGGAAACCGAGACTTAGTGATTAGTAACCTGAGCCCACAGCTAGGAAGAGGCAGAGTTTAGATGCAAACTCAGGCCAGCAATCAGCTCTTTTTGTTAGTTTGTTTTCTCAAGGCTTGAGCTAGAGAGGCTCATGTGACCATCTACAGTTGGCTCCCAGCATACAAACAAAATTTCCTGCCACCCCATAGCCTCCATGGAGCACCCTCTTAACCACTGACCCTGCCACTGGGGCTCCTGGACCCACTCTCAACACGTGTCTTGCTTCACCCCCTCCCCTGTTGCCTTCTGTAGGGGTCAGAACTGCTGAGGGACTCATCCCTGGGGGTTCAGTTCCAGGTGCACCTGGTAAAGCTTATCATTCTCTCTGACTCAGAGGTGGGTACGAACCCTGACTCTATTCCCTTCATCCTTTCCTGAAGAACTGGAGACTGGGTGGTAACTGTGGGTCTCAGCTGGACAGACAGCTCTCCTGAAGTTTTTCAGAGCCTTGCTTTCTCTATCTGTAATGTGTGTGGGGGGGTAACAATAAGATTGTTACAATATGGACCAACTGAGAAGCTTGCTGGCAACAGTCAGCACCATCCTTGGTACCACTTCCGTAGAAATCGGCTCTTTGGTTGTTTTCTAGACTACTCCAAATATCACGACCAACATCACCTCATCCCTGATGAGTGTCTGTGAGTGGAGCCAGACAGTCAACCCCCACGATGACAGGGATCCCAGTCATGCTGACCTGATTCTTTATATAACCAGGTATCTGAGATCCCCACAGGGTGCTGCTTGCTTACGAGGGCTACACTGTGACCTTCTCTGCTTTCCGCCCCAGCAACATGGCTGGTGGAGCCATTCATGTGATTATTTTTCTCTTACCAAGGTTTGACCTGGAGTTGCCTGACAGAAACAAGCAGGTTCGGGGGGTCACCCAGCTTGGAGGTGCCTGCTCCCCTTCCTGGAGCTGCCTCATCACTGAGGACACTGGCTTCGACCTAGGGGTCACCATTGCTCATGAGATTGGGCACAGGTATGTGGTCTCACCAGCTATCCCCAGACTGGTTGGAGAGCTGGTCTCAGCCCCAGGGTGGAGGGCTGTGGCCTAGGCAGGCAGCAAACCTCTGCAGAGCTGTCAGAAGCCTGTACCTACAGCCCAAGTGTCTTGGCAGGGGAAAGCTGCTACTTCTTGATGTTACTGAGTGATTAACATAAGCTCTTTTTAAAAAATAAACAGCAATTAGAAATTAATTTAAATTTTAAAGTTAAAAAAAAGTGTGTGTGTGTGTGTGTGTGTGTGTGTGTGTGTGTGTGTGTGTAGATGTGGGGTGAGGGTCATGCCACAGCATGCATGTGAATGTCAGAGTGAATTGATTCTTACTTTTACATAGGTTATGGGAATTGAACTCAGGTCAGCAGGTAGCAAGTGCCTTCACCCACCAAGACAGCCAGAAAATAAGTCTTGTAGGAAATTCCAGTAAAGAAAAAAACAGACTGAAGATTATCCTAAATCCTGCCATGTCTTGGTTACTGTTCTAATGATGTGAAAAGATATCATGACCGAGGGAACTCTTTTTTTTTTTTTGTTTGTTTGTTTGTTTTTCAAGACAGGGTTTCCCTGTGTAGCTTTGCACCTTTCCTGGAACTCACTTGGTAGCCCAGGCTGGCCTCAAACTCACAGAGATCTGCCTGCCTCTGCCTCCCGAGTGCTGGGATTACAGGCGTGCGCCATCACCGCCTGGTGACCGAGGGAACTCTTGTTACAAAAGAAAGCATTTAACTGGGGTCTTCCTTACAGTTTCAGTTCCATGATCATTAGTTAGTCCATGCAGGGAGCATGGTGACACACAGACAGGTATGGTGCATGGAGCATAGCTGAGAGCTTTACATCCTGATCCACAGGCAGGCAAGCAGAGAGAGGGAGACACTGGGCCTGGCATGGACTTTTGGATCCTCAAAGTCCACCTCCAGACACACACTTCCTCCAAGAACACAACTACTCTAAAAAGGCCATACCTCCTAATCTTTCCAAACAGTTCATCAGCTAGGGATTAAACATGTAAATATATTTGTGGGGGTGGGGAGAGACAGGGCTTTCTCATTTAAACTACCACACGCCACTTATGGAAATGTCTCTTCAGATTTAATGTTGGTCACTAATATGCACACACCAGGCTTGTGGCAAACATTGTTATTTTGATTTTTTTTTTATTTTTTTAATTTTTTGAGATAGGATTTCTCTGTGAAACAGTCCTGGTTATCCTGGAACTCACTCTGAAGACCAGGCTGGCCTCGAACTCACAGAGATCTGCCTGCCTCTGCCTCCTGAGTGCTGGGATTAAAGGTGTGCGCCACCACCGTCCGGCTGTTATTTTGATTCTATTGTGGTTTGTAAGACGGAGTTTCACATGGCTGCTTGGCCATCCGTCAATATGCTGGGTGGGATTCCAGGTATGTGTCACCATGCCACATAACTCTTGCTTTTTAATATAACTATATATCTCAAATGTTTCTCAGCTCACAGATCTCTTACTTTTTTGTTTTGTTTTGTTTTGTGCATACCACAACTTAATCTCCTCTGGTTGGACAGTTAGTGTTTCTGAGTCTTGTTGCTGTGTGCATTGTGTATTCTTGTGGGCAAATAAATCTTTATTACTGTGTATTATCATTTTCTCTAGAGAGACATGGTTTTTTTTTTTTCTTTTTGATTTTTAGGATTTTTTTAAGTTAGGCAAATAAAATCCATTTGTTGTAAATATAGCAAATGATCTGGAAATTTGCAGAGTGAAAAAAATTAGTTTCCCTCCTGACAGCCCACCAGCTCTCTGAAGTGGTTGGTGTAGGCTCCCAGGGCATAAGCCAGGCTCTCCAGATCTCCCAGAGGATCTGACCCCAGCAGCTCCTGCACTGCCCCACCCCCAGTCTCTTAGGCTCCTGGGGTCTGCTTGTTTGAAGTGTGAGGATATTCAGGCCTTGCCTGAGAAAACAAAAACAAAAACAGAAAAACCCACTACCTAGGAACAGAAAGGAAAACAGTCACAGCTTCTGGGCTTCTTAACCACAGACAGCTGCAGTGTGTGTAGATTTCCCAAAACTGAACACACCCAGGCCATCAGCCATCAGAAGAGTAATCTGCTGGCTCTCAGACCTCTACCTGGCACCCAGTTCCCACTTCTACACCCTAGACTTGTAACCATGGATTGGGTCACTTACTCTATCATTAATGCTTTTTAGCCAAAGGTTCACCCTGCTGAACCCGCTCTCCTCTCCTCCTCATAGAGGTGAGAAACTGAGGCAGGGCCTCCAGGATGCCTGTTGGGCTGGCTTAGCTAGTAGCAGGTCCAGAGGACACAAAGGTGGCCCTGGCCCAGCCCCAGCTCCAGCTGGCTACTCTGAGTTTCTTCTCCCCACAGCTTTGGCCTGGACCATGATGGTACTCCAGGTAGTGGCAGCACCTGTGAGGCCAGTGGCCATGTGATGGCGTCTGATGGCGCAGTGCCTACTGGAGGGGCCCTGGAGTGGTCCACCTGCAGCCAAAGGCAGCTGCAACACCTGCTCAGGTACAGCCTCCACCTAGACAGGGTTGGCTGTCACTCATCCTGCCCAGCAGCCTTTACCCCATCCCGTTCTGCTGCCATTACTTCCTATCCCAGAGCCCACTCTACTCCCCCACAGATCTCTCCATCCCCTCCCATCCCTTCTCCACCATTCTTTTCCACTTCCCTGAACCCACTCCTCTATTCCATCCCACTCCTGGGCCCATCCCTCAATTGCCCCTGTTCTCTGTTCCCCTACCTCCTATTTCCACCGTTCCATGCCAGGCCATTTCCTGTCCATTGGTCCATGACTTTCTCCATCTCTCTTTCAGCCCTCCACCTGCTCTATTCTATGCCCATCTCTGTTGGGCCTCTACCCAGCTAACAGTCTCCAGCCCCACATCTACTCCTTCACCCTGACCCCACTGGTGTCCACCCAGGTCTTGAGCCCTGCCCGATCTGTCACAGCACAGGGCAAATGCACTGCTTCTGGGACCCACCTGGGCTACTAGCAGGACTTTCATGGCCCCAGCTGGTGGTGCAGCCTGGCCTCTACTACAGTGCAGATGATCAGTGCCGTGTGGCTTTTGGCTCTGGGGCTGTCGCCTGCACCTTCTCCAGGGAGGGACTGGTGAGTCCACCCTTCACTAACACAGCCTCACATGACCTTACTCAGTTCCTCCTGGTACAATGGCCCCACCTGCTGGATGCCATGCACAACTGAGACCCACACCAGGGTTCACTTGGTTTGAACGCACAGTTTGCAACCATCAGCTATGTGCCCGATCTTGTCTAATGCTTGTGTTTAGCTTATTGTTAAATAAGAAATGTGTGCACATGCATGTGTGTGAGTGTGCCACGGTACACTAGTGAAGATGAGAGGATATCTGTGCGGGATGTTCCTTTCCTCATGGGTTATGGGGATTAAACTCAGGCCATTAGGTTTGAGTCATAATCACTTTTACCCATTTCCCTCACCCACCTCTTGGAAGTATTAGACATTTTAAAACTGAAGTCCCCACAGTTTTGTTTGACTTTGCCTTACAGATTATGTAGTGGTACCTGGCACAAAGGCATCTAACCTATAGGGTGGGCTCAGCATAGAGGTTCAGCATAGAGGGCTCCAGGCTCCATACAGAGTAGGAATTTGGCTCACAAAGAGGTGGTAAATGGAAAGGCCAGGGTCTCCCAAGTCAGACTTCCTCCCTAGGAGGTGTAGGACCTTCCCCCTTTGTCCAGGTGAGCCCCTTTCTCCCTCCCTCCACATATTAAGAATTATGTTTAGGGCCTGAGGATGCAATTTAGAAGGTAAAGTGCTTGCTCTACTGGCGTATTCAAAACCCCAAATTTGGTCTTGGACCATACAAACTGGGTATGGTGGCACATACTTGTAATCCCAGCACTCTGGAGATGAAGGCAGAAGAATCAGAAAAGTCAAGGCCATCCCTGGCTACACAGGGAGTTCAAGGATAGCCTGGGCTACAGACCTTACATTTAAAAAGTTATGTTTAGTATTTTTATAAAATGCAAAATCTTTGAATTATTATGTTTATTGATTTGTGTTAGAATGCCTATTTTTCTTTTCTTTTTAAAAATAATTTGTTTTTATTTTATGTGCACTGGTGTTTTGCTTGCATGTGTATCTGTATGAGATCATCAGATCCCTTGGAACTGGAGTTACAGACAGCTGTGAGAGGCCATGTGGGTGCTGAAAATTGAACCAGGTCCTCTGGAAGAGCAGCCAGTACTCATAACCACTGAGCCATCTCTCCAGCCCCAGAATGCTCACTTTTTATTTAAAAGTTTGTTTTTTCTCTTCTGGTTTTAAATATTAAGACATTTTCATGGCCCCTAGAAGCATGATGACAGGCCCTGGCAAGGTCCGTCCTTGCTTCTGATGGACAAATCAGTCAGCTGTGTTTTTTCTCCCAGGCCACTTGTCAGAGCAGGGTATTATTGACTGGTCTGGAAGGGACACTAAGCAGACAGCCTCTCAGTGGACCACCTGCCCATCTCTCTTAGGATGTATGCCAGGCTCTATCCTGCCACACAGACCCCCTGGACCAAAGCAGCTGCAGCCGCCTCCTTGTTCCTCTCCTGGATGGGACAGAATGTGGTGTGGAGAAGGTTAGAGCAGTGTGAAGGATGGAGCTAGAGGAAGAGAGAGGAGGGAGGGAGAAGGAGAGAGAGAGTCTGTGTTGGGGTGGTGGTGGGGGTGAGAGAGGGGAGAGAACACCCAGAGCCTCTGCTCTTCACTCCCCATGCTTTTCCTGAGGAGTCTTACTGAGCTCTCACTCCAGGGCACGGTGCCACTCCTTACCCCTTCCATTCTCCAGCCCTCTCTCATACAGAGAAGAGTTTGAGTGACGACAAGTTCCAGGCATCCCCACTCAGACTGCCCTTGCCTTCACTGCCTGTTCCATCTCCCTAGGATTAATTTTCCATCTTCACTGGGCATCCAGACCCTTCCTCTGGTGGAAGCCTGATGTCTTCCCTTAGCATTTACTCCCAAACAAAATGATGTGTGTGATTGTGTGCCCAATGTTGGAGGTCCCTCTGTGGAGGGTACCTGTGTATGAAGTCTCTGTATGCTTTGGGAGGTCTCTATGTCTATTGGAAGACACTGTGTGCAGTGCTTGTTACTGGGTGTGTGTGTGTGTGTGTCTATGGGTTGGGGTGCTCCCTGTCAGTAAGATCTCCATGTGTTAGAGGTTCTAATGAGGGATATGGTCCCTGTGTTGGAAGTCAATGTGTGTGATGGGGAACTTTGTGTTCTGGAGGATCCCTCAGGTGATAGTGTCCCTGTGTAGGCTAGCCACATCCTGTGTGTGCTGGGTCCCTGTGGGAAAGGGAGACAAAGCTGTCTTGTTTTGCAGTGGTGCTCCAAGGCTCGCTGCCTCTCCCTAGCCGAGCTAACCCCTGTGGCAGCAGTACATGGACACTGGTCTAGCTGGGGCCCCCACAGTCCTTGCTCTCGATCCTGTGGAGGAGGTGTGGTTACCAGGAGACGGTGGTGCAACAATCCCAGGTACCTACAGAAGGTTTCCCTGTAGGGAGGGTGGTTGCACCCCATTCTCTGGTTGCAACAGTGGTCACTTTGCACCCCCTTTTGTTTTGTGGGCATTTCCAGGCCTGCCTTTGGGGGACGTACATGTGTAGGTGAGGACCTCCAGGCTAAGATGTGCAATACACAGGTAGGTGGGTCTCCTAGCTGGGATGGTGGATAAGAACTAGCTACCAGATTGGCTGACCTCCCATTTGATTGGCTCATGCCTCCCTTTTGAAGGAAATGGTGGTTAGCAAAGCCCCCATGTCACTGCTTCCTTCCCAGAGTTTCTATTCATCTTTGAGACGACATCTCTATGATGAGAGCTGACTCTGGGAATGAGGCCCCAGGAGCACACTTCTGAATGAGAAGGGCTTCATTCAGACACTGATGTAAAATGCATCCTGTTTAGTCAGCCATTCCAAAGTTCACAGTGCAGAGGCATTGAGCACCCTGGGAGTGCTGTGTAACCACTGCCTATATCTGGTTCCAAACTTCACCCCAGGGGAACACCCCATACCAGTAAGCAGTCTCCTCTCCCCACCCCATCAGCTCCAAGCTGCTTTCTGCCTCATGCAACTACTTGTTCTGAACATCTTGTGTGAGCATTATCATGCAAGAGCCTGCTCCTGTGATATAGTATAACATTTTTCAGGTTGTCCATGTTGTACCATGAGTCAGTACTTCCCTTCCTTTTGGGGGGGCCTGAAGAACAGTCCATGATATGACCAGAATGCCTCTGTTTTTCTGTCATCATTTCTGTTGTTTGGGTCATTTGTACTTTTCAGAGAATCCAGCTGCTGTCAATGAGTTGGCTTTAGTTGGCAGACGAGAATTCTACCACCGAACCACCCATGCATGAGTTGGCTTTAGTTGGCTTGAGTTTTCAGTGACAAAACACCACAGACAGAGTAACTTATCAACAACATAATTTCTTATGATTCTGGAGTCTAGAAGTCCAAGACAAGGTCCTGGCAGACTTGGTGTCCACTTCCCAGATGGTCCCTCTTGCCCTGTCCTCCAGAGGCTCGGCACTCTCACAGCAGAGGAGACAAATGTGACAGAAGCAGAAGTCCTACATCAGAGCCCTCGGCCCTTTCAGGAGAGTCCAGCCCTAATTATTCAGGCAGAGGCCTTGAGCCCTCAACACCTCTCAAGGCCACACCTCCTGGTCCTTCCTCATGGGGGCACCAAGCATCGTCATGGGTTTTGAAAAGCACAGTAATGCCTAAAAGTAGAGTTGCTGCTTGTATAGAAATTCTATGCTTAACTTATACTTTTTCCTCTTTTTAAAAAGCCATGTCTAACTTTTTCAAGTGTTATGTGTGCATGACTCTCTGTGTGTATACTCATGTGTGTGTGAGTACCTTTGAAGGCCATAACAGGCTGTGGGATCCCCTGGAGTTACAGGTAAATCACCTGACATAGGTGCTGGCTTGCAACCAAACTTGAGTCCTCTACAAGAACAGTAAGTGTGTCTAACTGCTGAGCAGGAGATTGAGGCAGACATCGTTCCAGGCCACTCCCCTTTTTTTGAGACTGGGTTTAACTATGTAGCCTAGCTGTTCTGGAACTCACTATAGATCAGGCTGGACTTGAACTCACAGAGACCCACCTGCCTCTGCATGCAACACCACACCTAGCTTTAAGCTTAACAAACTGTTTCTCTTTACACCGGGGCCATTTTTGCCATTTTGTATTCCTACCAACACTGTGTGAGGGTTCCAGGGTCTCCATGTCCTCTCCTGCACATGAGTTTTTAGTCTAGTTGTCCTAGCTGTCATGAGGTAGTAGAATCTATTCTCTGCATCAGATGGCTGCTGGCTGCTGGGAGCATTCAACACGTGGTAACACACCCCTGTCCTACTTCTTGCCTTCTGCTAAATGCCCAAGGCCTCATCAGACCTTGAGAGGAGGGAGCTGTGGCTGCCATCTCTTCCTATGTAGTCAACTCCAGTCCTTTCCTTCCCAGCACAGTGAGGCAATGCGGCATTTCAGGGTCAAGGTTCCTCATTTCCTGCCCTACATACACCTGTGAACAGAATATACAGCTCAACCACATTTCTTCAGGTTCAGGACTTGGAACCAGAGGCTCCAAGTGCCACATTATTTCCTGTTTTTCCTTCCTGCTGCTGCTGTGTCCTTTACAGATTATCTGGAGTTTTCCCATGGGCAAAGAGAGGCAGATCTGGTCACCCACAGACTGCTGAGCGGAGATAAAGGCACAACCCTGGGCTAAGTTATCCCCATCTCTTGACCCTGCATGCAGGGTGCATGCTGTCTCCCATTGGCAAGAACCCTGCCTGTACCTGTCTTCTGCCTCCTCCGGCCAGGCTTGTGAGAAGACTCAGCTGGAGTTCATGTCCGAGCAGTGTTCCCAGACTGACAGCCAGCCATTACACCTTTCCCAAGGCAATGTCTCCTTCTACCATTGGGACGCCGCCGTGCAGTATAGTCAAGGTGGGCTGTGGCGCCTGAGGGAACAAGGCAGAGCTCTTGGGCTTGGTCAGTGTCTTAGTTATTTGTCCTGCTGCTGAGATAAAAGATAAAATATCCCAACAAAATCAACTTCCAGAAGGAAGGGCTTATTCTGACTCACAGTTCCAGGGTACAGTCCATCGTGGCAGGGAACTTGTATCAGCAAAAGATTGAGGCAGCTGGTCATATTGCACCTGAAACCAGGAAGCAGAGAGAGACAGAGAGACAGAGACAGACAAACACAGACACACAGAGAGAAACAAACAGAGAGACAGAGACATACATGTGTGTGTGAGAGAGAAAGAGAGGGAGAGAAAGAGACACAGACAGGCAGGCAGACACACAAGAGAGAGACAGACAGACAGACAGAGAGAGACAGGCAGACACACACACAGACAGAGACAGGCAGATACACACACACACACACACACACACACACACACATACGAGAGAGAGAGAGACAGACAGACAGACAGACAGACAGAGAGATGTTTTCAGCTTGTTTTCTCCTTATTTAGTAGTCCAGGACCTCAGCCTGTAAAATGATGCTGCCCATTTTTAGGATGGGTCTCCCCTCAATTAATCTAACCAAGAGAGTCCCTCACAGGTAGGACCAGAAGCTAACCTAATCCAGATTACCTCTTATGGTGGCTAGGCAGGACTTGACTCATGCTCTGGTATCCCACAGGCCATGTATTGCTCTCTGGCTTGGTCTGCCTCCCCAGATAATAAGCAGTGAAATTCTATCTTAGAAGTGTCTTCTTCTGGGCTCACTAGAGGAATTCAGGGAGATACTTCAGGGGAAATGCCAATGTGATCCTTGGCTCGTTATCAAGGAGCTATGGTTATGAGACCAGAATATAATATGGCCTTGGAGGTAGAACAGTGGTCCTGGCTACATGTACAAAGCATGTAGTTAGCTGAGGCTGGTGGGAGGAAGCCCACTCTGTCTGGCAGAGCTACTATAGCAGGTCCCAGAGGAACTTCCTACCTCACTGACCTCCTTGTTCACCTTGAACACCAGACTTCCTTGTCACTCTGCCTCCTAGGGGACACTCTGTGCAGACACATGTGCTGGGCTGTTGGAGAGAGCTTCATTGTGAGCCGTGGAGACAGTTTCCTAGATGGAACCCGTTGTGTGCCAAGTGGTCCCCAGGAAGATGGGGCCCTGAGCTTGTGTGTGTTGGGCAGCTGCAGGGTAGGCATGTGGACAACCCAGGTGCCCCTCTGTCTTTGTAGTCAAGGCTTTCCTGTCCCCATAGAAGGCTCTGGGGCAAGGGGAGGGGGGAGGTTGGTCTATGGTGGCTAGTACAATGGAGTTGCCCTGTGTCTGCTGGGGAGTATTGTTGGGAACAGCCTATACTACAGACCAAACTGTGACCTTGAGCAAGTCATCATGGGAGCTCCCTAGGTGCAGTTGCTATGTAGACACCAGGAGCTGTAGGGAAGCTACAGAGTTATGTCAATCTCAGTCTCACAGCCAGCAGGGTTGTGGCACCAGAAAAAACAGCACCCTAATAACGCGGGCCTTCCAAACACGCCCCTTTGCATAGACCTTTGGCTGTGACGGCAAGATGGACTCCCAGAAGGTTTGGGATGCATGCCAGGTGTGCGGAGGAGACAACAGCACGTGCAGTAAACAGAATGGCTCTTTCACAGCTGGAAGAGCCAGAGGTAGGCTGCCCTGAATGGAGGGTGGGTTTCCCCGCAGTCTGCAGGGACCCAGCCTCCAAAGTGTTAACCTGGGCTACTCAGGCCACAGCATCCACATGCTGGCTCAGCTCTGGGTACCTTCCTGAGTATTTCAGTTCATTCTTCCTTCTCTGATGTCTTCTCATGGCAGGCTCAAACTCCAATAACATTGCCTCTGCAAACAAGATTGTAATACCTCAGTAATTCCCTCACTGTAGCTGTAATGAGAGAGGAAGAGAGAGAGAGAGAGAGAGAGAGAGAGAGAGAGAGAGAGAGAGAGAGTAAAAAATCAATTACCTTGCCGGGCGGTGGTGGCGCAAGCCTGTGAGGAGGCAGAGGCAGGTGGATCTCTATGAGTTCGAGGCCAGCCTGGTCTACAGAGCTAGTCCAGGACAGGCTCCAAAGCTATAGAGAAACCCTGTCTCAAAAAACAAAACAAAACAAAACAAGTCAATTGCCAGCACTGAGTTGCAAGATCAGCAGAGAACTTGGGCCCTGCCTCTCTGGCTGTGCCTGCAGCCAAGAACTTTGGATCTGGTCTATGCTCCTGGACTTGGCAGGACCCTTCAGACAGTCCTCTGGCCTGGTGTTGACCTCTTACCATGATGTGGATTCATTGTTACTGAAACTAGCCCTATGACACTGTTCATGTCTCTGTCCAGCTAGGATTGTCTTCTTTGGCATTGGTGTAGGTGACCATGAAACTCAAGCAGCCCTCTTGCTCTGCTTATCCCCAGAATATGTCACATTCCTGACAGTTACTCCCAACATGACCAGCGTGTACATCGTGAACCGCAGGCCTCTCTTCACACACTTGGGTGAGATGACTGAAGGACCCTTTCCTGCACTTAGCTATCCATGTCTCAGTCTCTGAGATGCCTTCACCCCTGATACAACTGCAAGATGGAAGGGACTCCCAACCCAGCCCCTGTCGCAAGCTGCTGCACTCACAGCTAAGCTTATCCCAGGGTGGGTGAAGGGTGGGAAGATGCAGGTTAAAACTGCCTGAAAAGGAATCTGGAAACTAAGCATAGAGGAGACCAGGCTTGACAGCTCCAGTCCCAGGAACTGGTGCTTTCCAGCACCTGGGCATAACATATTCCCAGAGGATGACCATCCCAGGAATCTGACCTTTTAAGTGTCAGAATTTTTCAGAGGACTCCTTTTGAAGATCCTGTCCTGGGAGACTTCTGCTTTGTCTCAGAGGCTAGCTTCTGATCTTAGACCCCATGGGAGGGATTTTGATCCTGGGTCCTAGAGCCTGAACCCTTATGTGAGCATGCTCAGCGGAGGCAGAGGTCACTACCCTCACCAGCTTCCAGAAAAAGGCATGGAGCAAGCACTGTGGAAAAGCCTCCTGGGTGGGTTGTATGTGCCAGGAGGGGTTTGATGAATGAAGATGCCATCTGACTGAGACACGAGAAGGGCCAATTCCTTAGGGGCGGGTTTGGAACCGTGGAAGGAGCTAAGGCTGTGTGGTTTGGGGATTAGACCCTGTTGGCAGAGATGCTTCTGCCCCTTGTCTTGCTACCATCTTTAACCCTGTCCTTTCAAGGGTGGCCCTATCCCACTAAACAGACTGCTGGCCTTGAGGTGGGATGGTGACTACTCCATAGTGCTGATGGCCCTGTTCTCAAAGCGGTGAGGATCCAGGGACACTACATTGTGGCAGGGAAGACCAGCATCTCACCTAGCATCATATACCCTTCCCTTCTGGAGGACTGCCGTGTGGAGTACAGAGTGACTCTCACTGAGGACCGGCTGCCTCACTTAGAAGAGATTCACATCCGGGGACCTGTCCAGGACGACATGGAGATCCAGGTCGCCGATCAGCCAGGCTAGGGGGTACAGGGTGGGGAGTCAGCAGGCCGCTGATGGTGGCTCTGAATATCTGCTTATTTGTCTGTAATCCATTCACTCACTCACCAGTCCTTGTAGTAGTTATTTGGGGGACCTACTACAAGTGGGGCTCTGTGTAAGGCGAAATGCAGCAGGGACCACTCACAGGATGAGTGTATTGCAAACCAGTATGAAATGTGCCTGTATCCAGGGCCTGCGGAAGGCCCTAGAGGTCTGAGAGTCAAAGAAGGTAGATTTCTGCTGGAATCAGACTGCCCTCCAACCAGGAAAGCATGGTGAAGCTGAAGGATGGGCCACGGGCAGGCCTCTGAGTGAGGAGTAGACCAAGCAAGGAGTCCCTGTCTCAGCTGGCATGTGGTGCCCTTCTTGGGATAGAGGATGGCTCTTGCTTCTTCTTTGGGAGGCAGAAGCACGTGAGGCCCTGAAAGGTTTCATGCAGGGATGTCCCCAAAGAAGGGCCTCATCTGTGTGTGTTCCCTGTGTGCTCTGCTAAAAAAGGCATGCAAGAGTGGACCAAAGCTAAAATGGCCTGAGCCTTCACCTTCCATCCTGGCCTGGACCCTTTCTGCTGAACCACTCTCTGCCCTGACACTACTCCTGACCTCCTTGGTTGCAGACTGCTTCTACCTCATTAACGTTCCTATAATACCCTACCCAAACCTACTACCTCTTTGGTACATACCTGTTCTGCTCCACATTACTCAAAGCTCCTTGACACTCAAGTTCTGTCTGCTGGAGTCTGGGAACATGGGAACTGGATAAATGAAGTGATGGAATGCTTTTGGGACAGGTGGGCGTGGCAGAGACCCCAGGGTGTGCCTGTTCAGGGCCCAAGCTCTCATCTGTCCTGATGTAGGTGTACAGACGATATAGAAAGGAATATGGGGATCTCACACACCCAGACATCACCTTTACCTACTTTCAACTGAAGCAGGAAGTCATTTGGGTATGGACTGCTATGCGTGGACCCTGCTCAGTGAGCTGTGGGTCAGGTGAGGCCCAGAGCAAGGCTTGCCTAAAGCTCTGCTGGACCTCATGTGGAGATGGTTGAGTCTTTGATCTGCCCTTCCAGGGCTGCGCTGGGTGACCTACAGCTGCCAAGATCAAGCTCAAAAGGGGGTGAATAGTGCCCTGTGCCAAGGGAGCCCACAGCCACCTGCATGGCAAGAGGCCTGTGTCCTTGCCCCCTGCCCTCCATAGTAAGTACCAAGCTGGCCAGTCACCTGGTTTGTGATGACTCTTGTGGCCTGAGCAGACTGGAAAGCATCTCTATGTGTTGTTTTTCAGTTTTAACTGCAACTCTGTGGGCTGGGCTCTGTCAGTGTCCCCATTCTGCAAGTGAGGACACCAAGACTTGAGTACACACAGTCACAGAGACAGTCTGGTCACATCTGCTGTCACTTTGTCTGGATGTCCTGAGGCCTCTCTGAGCTCAGGTTCTCAGTGCAAGATGGTGGTGACCACCCTACCAGGGAGGATGGTGGTAGGGCCAGCACCTGACCTTTACTGGCTTCTGCCAACTGGTAACAGAATTGTGTTAGGACAAGGCTATGTTGCTGAGTATGGGGCTACAGAGACCCCCAGCCATCACTATAAAATACCTGGCCTCAGGTTCAGAAGTATGTTAGGAGAGGTCTCCAAGACTGGTCTCAGAACAGTGGCTTGGATACACAGGGCCTAGACCAGACTAGAGGAAATGTGTCGTCAGGATCAGCGAGATAGACCTGCTTGCCTTCCATCCCATGCCCCTGAGCCAGCTGGGAGACGTGCCCCAGGCCTGATGTTCTGTCCCTTTCTTCCTTAGCTGGACAGCTGGAGACTTCAGCCCATGTAGCGTGTCCTGTGGCGGGGGTCTTCGGGAGCGGTTAGTGCGCTGTGTGGAGGCCCAAGATGGTTTCTTAAGGACTCTGCCACCAGCCCGGTGCAAAGAGGTAGCCCAGCAGCCAGCAGCAGAAGTGGAAAATTGCAACTCCCAGCCCTGTCCCACCAGGTGAGCATATCGAGGCTGGTGCAGCAGGCCCCTTGGCAGGGTTTGTCCCTTCACTGAGATCCACCCTTGTAGAGGGGCCTCTCTTCCTGAGGGCTCTCATCGGCTCCATCCTGTGACAGATGGTGGTGCCTAGTCTTGTGAACATCAGCTTCTTCACTATTCAAGAGGTGCTGGACTGCTCATCTATTTCTAACACCTGGGTGACGTGGGGATGAGGGCTGTGATGATGACATGAAACTGTGAACATAAACTGCATCACCAATCATCACAGTCACCTCCTTCAGTGACCATGGAGTTGTCTTATATCCCATGTCCGAGCTGATCCGAGCTTATTGGTCTGCCTATCACCAATGGGCTGGATGGCTAGCATGAGTCCCCTCCTTTTCTGGATTCAGGCTTGCTGTCTGTCCAATGGGAGAGCCCTAGATTATTGGTGGCCTACCTATGGCTCTGGCTCCTTCCTCTTCTCTCACACATGGCCAACATTGCAATCCTTCTCTTACCTGTTCTCCTTGGGTTTTCTTGCTGTGAAGAGACACCCATGACCATGGCAACTCTTATAAAGGAAAATATTTAATGGGGTGTAGACTGAAGTTTCTTGGTCTCACCCGGTCCCACCCAGGGAAGCAGCTGTTTTTATAAAATAATCACTCAGAGGTTTAATATTAATTTCCTCTTTTTCTTTTCTTTTCTTTTCTTTTTTTTTTTTTTGAGCTGAGGATCAAACCCAGGGCCTTGCGCTTGCTAGGCAAGCACTCTACCACTAAGCTAAATCCCCAACCCAAGGTTTAATATTAATTACAAATGGTTTGGTCTATGGACCAGGCTTATTACTAACTATCTCACCCATCTTAAATTAAGACATTTCTATTAATCTATGTGTCACCACGTCTTATAGCTTTACCTGAGTTCCATTACATTGTGCTTCTCAGGAGGCACTTGCAGTGTCTTCCCATACTCTACCTTTCTTTTCCCTATATCTTTGCTTAGACTTCCTGCCTGGATATAACCTGCTCTGCCATAGGCCAAGGCAGTTTCTTTATTAACCAATGATAGCAGCATATATTCATAGCATACAGAAAGACCATCCCACAGCAATTGGGGTTGGCTTGCATGTAGCAGGAAACTTAAAAGTTCTCATTAATAAAAACAAACCTGAGGCCAGTTATTGGGGTGACTGCTGGAAGATCAGAGAAGCAGAACAAGCCACAGCTATCTCACCTCGCCAGTTCCTCAGCTGGTCTTGTTTCCTCAGACTGCAAGCTTCTGTGTCCTCATCCCAATGGATCTCAGCTGAACTGTGTTGCTCCAAAGCCTGAATGCTTAACCAGCCAAATGCTGCTAGTTTCTGGTCCTCACGCCTTATATAATCTTTCTACTTTCTGCCGTCACTCCCTGGGATTAAAGGCTGGATTTCTTGTATTAAAGACGTGTGTCACCATGCCTAGCTGTTTCTAAAGTGGCCTTGATCTCAGAGATCTGGCTAGCTCTGCCTCCCAAGTGCTAAGTTTAAAGGCATGCACCACCACTGCCCAACTTCTGCTATGGCTTGCTCTGACCCATTTTCTAGCCACCATTTTTGGCTTTGTTCTAGTGGCTGTCTGTTCTCTGACCCCAGATAAATTTATTAGGGTGCACAATATTGTGAGGAACACAATACCACCACACTTACAGTTTCAGAGGTTTAGTCCTCTGGAGGGAAGCATGGCAGCATGCAGTTAGACATGGTGCTGGAGAAGGAGCTGAGATTCTACATCTTGATCCACAATCAGTAGGAAGTGAACTGTGGCACTGGGTGTAGCTTGAGCATAGGAGACCTCAAAGCCCACCTCCACAGTGACATACTTCCTCCAACAAGGCCACACCTCATAATAGTGCCACTCCCTATGGACCACATACTTAAACACATGAGTCTATAGGGGCTATTCCTATTCAAACTACCACACTTGTGGAGGTATGATCCAGCCTCAGCATCCTTGACACCATGGTGCTCTAGGCAGCCACCATGCATGGGTGGCATATGGTGAACCATTTGTCACCCCTCAACTGATACTGTGAATGCACATGGCACCTGTTTGTTTCTCATCCTCTACAACCAGGCATGAAGTGTGTTGTTGGTGGGTTGTGGAGGGGATTACTGTTACCTATGCATGGCAGTTGAGTACGGCTTTGCCTTCCCATCCCTAGCCACAGGTAGAGTGTGTGGTTGGCATGCATAAAGTTATTTTTTATCTTTAAATTACAGCTCTCTCTCTCTCTCTCTCTCTCTCTCTCTCTCTCTCTCTCTCTCTCTCCCTCTCTCCTCTCTCCTCTGTGTGTGTGTGTGTGTGTGTGTGTGTGTGTGTGTGTGTGTGTGTGAGTGAGCCATGGTGTAAGAAGGACATGGAGGTCAGAGGACAGCTTGTAGCAGTCAGTTTTCTCCTTCTACCTTATGGGACCCCGGGATCAGACTGTCAGGGTTGGAGCCAGATACCTTTGCCCATCTCACTTTCCCAACACAGAGTTCTTGTTGAGGAAAACCTGAGGTGTGATGAATCAGTGCTTCAGAGAAAGCCCCTGAGCTTTGCTTTTTAATGGGATCTATGTATTGGGCTCTTAGACACCACCACCCCATCCACCTTCGGGAGTTAGGCTGCACCTCCCACTAGCCAGCAGAGGCATGGCCTGATGACAGTCATGCATTTGTTATCTTCAGACCAGAGGTGTCACACCCTGGCCCTTGCGTGTCCACCTGTGAAGATCTGGCCTCAGGGAATGTGACATGTGTGCCCAGAGTGAGTGACCTGGAGAACCCAGCAACTGCAGGTCCCTGCCTCACAGATGAGATGCCACCGATGCTGGAGCCCTGTTTCAGGACCACGTGTTCTCCAGGCTGGGGTCAGGTGAGTGGAGGGAAGAAGGGTGACTGGGACCCCCAGGTCCTTTCTTAGCTGGGAGAATGAAAAACCTAAGTTGTAATCTTCCTGTAGGCCAGAATGAGGACTTCTCAGGGTGCTGTTTGAGGAACACCCCACCAAAGGACACAGAGTGCCTCTGAAAGTGGCAAGCCAGGCTGAGAGAAAATAGAGCCTGTTAGAAGCAGCTGAGTGGGGATCATTTTGAACCAAATCCAGCACCTTCAGCATGCTAGGCAAGCACTCTACTACTGAGCTACCCCTGGTCCTTTTCTTCATATATTTAAAATTTTGAGACAGTGTCTCACTAAATTTCTGAAGTTGGCCTTGAACTCTGTCTATAGCCCACATAACCACTGAACTTTCAATCCTCCTGCCTAGGCCTCCCAAGTTGTAGGGATCACAGACCTGTGCCACTAAGCACAGCAAAGGAAGAGTTCTTCCAGCTGCTAGACAGTAGTTCTTCCATCTTTTGCCCATTACCCAGGCAGGGCCTTCAGGCTGATGATGTTGCTCTCAGGCTGGAAGGCCCTGGATTCTTATGGGACAGCAGAGCCAAGCATGCTTGCAAATCCACTCCTGCTCCTTAGTTTTCAGCCCCCTCCCACAGAGAATACTTGGAATGATAAGGAGCCTGCACAGGCCAAGGTGAGGCACATGCTGAGGGCTTCACCAGGGGCAGGACACAGGCCTCCTTAGAGAACAGGAGGGAGGCAGCCCTGGTGTGTTTGGAATATTCTCTCTTCTGAAAAGGAGAGGAGCAGGGAGCTGAGTGAGAGGCAGAAGCGGGAATGTCAGACTCACCTGCTCATTGCTCTTTTTAGCCAGACACCATGTCTCTGGGAGAGGAGGCTCCAACCCCTGCGGGCAGTGACAAGCCAGGGGTTCAGGCTGCACACGTGTGGACTCCTTTGATGGGGCTGTGCTCCACCTCTTGTGGACGAGGTGAGACCCTGAGGACATTCATGAAACCTCTCTTACTTCTCTGATCTACCCACCTTCTGCCCAGATCAGTGCTGAAAGAGGGGGCTGCCAAGAAAGCCAAACTATGTGAGTATGGCACTCAATCAGTCCCCTAAATGTGCTTCATGCCTGCCTGAAAGATAAAGATAAATCCTAGAAAGACTGGTGCCCAAGAGTGTGTCCCTTAAGTCCCACAGAGCTGTGTGCAAACTGACCACCAAAGCCAAAAAGTCAGTTTAAAGGTACATTAAAAAAAAAAAAGTGTCGTTTTAAAACTACATCTCAGGGTTGGGGATTTAGCTCAGTGGTAGAGCGCTTGTCTAGCAAGTGCAAGGCCTGGGGTTCGATCCTCAGCTCCAAAAAGAACAAAAAAACAAAAAAACAAAAAGCTACATCTCAATCTTACAATTTTACCAATAAAGACTCAGGAGTCAGATGCTGGGGTGAAAGCCTGCTAGCTCAGGGAGGCCAAGGAGCAACAGCTGGCTGACCTTCTAATAGCCAATGTCCCAAAAAACATAGCTTCTCTTCCACAGACCCAAATCAAAAAGGCCTCCAAACTCAAAGTCCCTCCCTACTACTTCCTGTGCATTTCTATGTTTTCCTGACTCCCTCTTACTCCCTGGGCTACTTCCTGCCAACTTGTTGCTGGCTCCACCTCTTGACCCAAGGTTGATTTTATTTAATTAATTAAAGCAATCTCAGGCTTCATAGTGTGATTAAATATCCTACAACAAAAAAGTGTTCTGTCTTCTCTGTTGTGGAAAACACCCACATACCTCTTAGTCATTTAAAAATATTTATTTGTTTGTGTGTGTGTGTGTGTGTGTGTGTGTGTGTGTGTGTGTGTGTCTGTATATGTGTCTGTGCATCATGTGTGTGTGGCCATGAGGTCAAAAGAAGCATCAGATCGATCCCCTAGAACTGGAGTTACAGTTACATGGCTGTGAGCTGCCATGTGGGTGCTGGAACCAAACCCACGTCTGCTGCAAGAGCAATAAGTACACTTAACCACTGAACCATCTCACCAGCCCCAACTCTTAAACATTTTAAATGTTTCATCCAGTGGCATTAATCATATCCACCTTGTTGTAAAGCCATTGTCACCATCCATCTCCAGAACATTCCACCCTTCCAAACCAGACCCTGTATTCATCAAACACCAGCATTTACCACTTACACTTTAATTTCATTCTCTATGGATTTGACTCTTACCTCATCTATGTGGAATGTGTCACTCTGTGACTGGCTTCTGTCACCCAGGTTCATACATGTTGTAATAGTGTCAGAATCCTGTCTAGACCCCACTGTAGATCTGGACTGTGATATTTTTGTCACCTGTAAGTAGACACACACTAGCACCCTCCTTCCAGCTTTTGTTAGCAGCACTGCTCTGAACATGTGCCTATGTTCCCCAGCCTGGCTTTTGGTTCTTCTGGTGTGCACAGGAAGAGGAATTGCAGAGCCATGTTGCCAAGCTATGTTTAACTTTTGCAGGCTCCTCTGCACTTTCAGAATGGAATTTTACATCCCTACCAGCAGGGCACAAGGTTCCAGTTTCTCCACATCCTTATTAATATTTGCTGTTTTCTGAGTTTTCAATAGCCATTCTATGGGATTGAGAAGGGTGTAAGGAGACTCACAATGTCCTTAAACAGCCCTAACCACTTGCTTACCCAAACCTACACCTGTTTAGAACTTACCAGAAGAGATTCCTAAGGGATGGAGAAAACCAACCCTATTAAAACATTTTTGATGGATACAGCAGGATCTCATGTAGTTCAGGCTGGTATCTAACCATGTAGCCAAAGATGACCTGGAATTCCTAATCTTCCTGCCTCCATCTCTTGAGTGTTGGGGTTGTAGACTTATGCCAACATACACAGTACTTATTTTTTATGGATGTTTAATTATGTGTGTGTATGTGTGTAAGGATTTGTGCACTTGAGGGAAGGTGCAGGAGAGGCCAGAAGAAGACATCAGATTCCCTGGGGCTGGAGTTACAGGCCGGTATGAGCTGCCTAACCTGAGTGTTGAATGTGGGTCCTCTGAAAGAGCAGTATGAGCTCTTAACCACAGAACCATCTTTTCTCCTGCCCATATGCACAGTTTTTGTGCAGTGCCGGGGTTGAATCCAGGCCTTTGTGCATGACAGACAAGCAAGCACTCTACCAATTGAGCTACACCCCTGCCCCTCAAGAGACATTCTTTTTAAAAAATTATTTCTTCTTCTTCTTCCTCGTCTTCCTCCTCCAGGTTTTTTTTTTCCAGACAGGATTTCTCTGTGTAGCTTTGGATGTCCTGGAACTAGATTTGTAGACCAGGCTGGCCAGAGATCTGCCTGCCTCTGCCTCCCAAGTAAGCGCTGGGATTAAAGGCATGTGCCACCACCACTTGGCTTTTATTTCTTCTTCTTCTTCTTCTTCCACTTTTCACACACACACACACACACACACACACACACACACACACACACACACACGTTATTTTCTCCACAGCAAGTCCCCCTCCAACTTTTATATCTTTTTGTTTGTTTGTTTGTTTGTGGCTACCACATATAAGCAGGCTTGCTCACATGAGCATGGCTAGAGGTCAAGAGACACTGTTACAGTAGTTTCCACCATGCTTCGCAGTAACAACAGCAGCTTCGGGCAGCAGGCATCTCACACCTTTCATTATTCAGTCTCTATAAATGATACCATGATATAGAAACCAGGGGATCAGAGAGATTAAGTCAGTTATTCATGTGCACACACCTGGAACGTTGCAGATGGACCTTGGCCTTGGAGCTGACCTGGGAACAAAGGCTGTGGTCCTTGCAAAGCTGGCCTACTGGGTCAATCGCATCCTTGCTTCTTCCGGATAGGTCTGATGGAGTTGCGTTTTCTGTGCATGGATTCTGTCCTCAAGATGCCTGTCCAGGAAGAGCTGTGTGACTTGGCCAGCAAGCCCTCAAGCCGGAGGGAGGTCTGCTGGGCTGGCCCATGTCCTGCTCGGTGAGTTGGGGAAGGAGAATGAAGAGAAAGGAGTCTGACCCCAGGGTTGGTCTCCTATCAAACCTTGGCCTTCTCTTTCAGGTGGGAGACTCAAGTCTTGGCACCATGCTCCGTGTCCTGTGGAGGGGGACGAGTGCCCCTGGCTGTTCATTGTATGCAGCTGGACCATGGCCGACCTGTGTTTCTACCTCACTCCAAGTGCTGGCCAGTGCCTAGGCCATTCCCCTTCAAGGACTGCAACCCTGAGCCCTGTCCTGCTAGGTGAGCACCTTGCCTGGGAGAGAGGCAGCCCCGGATATGCATTCAGCTCTGCCACCACCCCCAGATGATGTACATTTGTAGGATCTGGGATGGTGATGACACGGGCACTTTTTTTTAAAAAATCTGTCTATTTAATTTCTATGAGACAGGGTCTCACTATGTGGCCCTGGCTGTCCTAGAATTTTCTATGTAGACTAGGCTGGTCTCAAACTCACAGAGGTCTACTTACCTTTGCCTCAAAGGTGTGTGCTACCACTCCTGTCCACTTTTTTTTTTAATACTGTGTCTTTGTACATCTAGACAGGCACTCTACCACCGAGCTATATTCCTGCCCCTTTCCCTTTCCCTTTATGTCAAGACAGGGTCTCGCTAAGCTGCTCACTAACTTCATTATGTAGCCCAGGTAGGCCTTTAACTTATGACCCTTCTGCCTCAGCTTCCCAAGGCTTGTCTTACCTGGCACAGTCAGGCACATAAGTTGATGGAACATTTATTCACTGCTCATTCTTTACTGAACACCTGCTATGCCCAGGCGCTATCTGCAGTCAGAGGACACAGTAATGGCAAAGTAAAAAGATGTCCTAGCCCTCCTGGAACTGACATTGGGGGTGATGGACAATGAATGAGACAGTGTGGTGAGCAGTGTCTGGGGCAACAGAGCCAACCATGGCAGGTAGGAAAGTTTGCAGGGCTGGTGGCAGGTTCCAGGGTGAGGCCAGTGCTAGGATTTCCATTACAGACAGATACCTTTGCAGGTTCCTTTGGGTACTCTGACTTTCCCCCTCCAGCCTTTTGGACCCAACCTCTACCCTCAGCTTCCCCTTCTGTGAAGTGGGC
Organism: Onychomys torridus; assembly: GCF_903995425.1. Classification (NCBI taxonomy): domain Eukaryota; kingdom Metazoa; phylum Chordata; class Mammalia; order Rodentia; family Cricetidae; genus Onychomys; species Onychomys torridus. The sequence continues at coordinate 11,970,230 of NC_050446.1, read as the reverse complement.
TGCTTTGAAAACTCTGTCCACCGTCCTGAACCTCCTGGTGGGGCAAAAGCTCTCCATGCCCTTTCCAACCTATTTCTTCCCCTTGGAGAAATGAGAGGAAGGTATGTTGCCCTTTGGGTCCCGCTAACTTCAGTTTTTCCCAGGTGGCATTACAAGCTGGCGGCCTGTAGTGTGAGCTGTGGGGGAGGGCTCGCACGGAGAATCCTGTACTGTGCCCAGGCTCGTGGTGAGGATGACGACGAAGAGATTCTGCCTGACACTCAGTGCCAGGGATTGCCTCGCCCCGAGTCCCATGAGGCCTGCAGCCCAGAGCCCTGTCCTCCCAGGTAAGGGAGGTGGGTAGAGGCATGGGGCATGCCTAGTGCACAAACTCCAGGCAGACCCCTGGAGATTTCAAGGCCAAGCAGTAGCTCAGAGACACTGTAGAAAAACAGGGCTGCTTGGCAGGCCATGCTGGATATGGGACAAGAGGTTCAACTACAATGGCCGGTGGGTTGTCAGTTCTACAAACACAGCTGTGGGGGGCCGGCAGGCTCTGTGTATGGGAAAGCAGGGATGCCGTTGCCCGCAGAAACGGAAGCGCTACCACCACAGACTGTCAGGTTTTTATCAGGTTGACTTTTCCTTCCGTGTATGTAATGATTTTAAACTTTGTAGCTTAGAATCTACTTGACACCCACAGTACATGTGTCTTGTCCTCTTCGTTTTCACTAAAGTTTCTGGTCTATGTGTCTGCTTTTTCTGCATGTCATATTTATGAATGACCTAGGGTTTGTTTGTTCCTTCCTTCCTTCCTTCCTTTCTTTCTCTCTGTCTCTCTCTCTCTTTTTCTTTCTCCTCCTCCTCCTCCTCCTCCTCCTCCTCCTTCTTTTTATGTAGGTCAGGCTAGCCTCAAACTCTCTATGCTGCTGAAGATAGCCTTGAATTCTTGAACCTCAGGCCTTTACCTCCCAGGTGCTGGGATTGTAGGCATGTGCCACTACATCCAGCTAAATCAATCTTTCTGTCTGTCTGTCTGTCTGTCTCTCTCCTTCTTTGTCATTTAAATGGGGACAGCATGCACACATGAGTTCTGGTTACCCCTGGGGTGTTGTGTGGCCACCCTGTAATCAGCATCTATGGTCTCTCTCCTTTCTAGGGCCCTAGTTTCTCAGCCAGGTATGATTCTGTCTTGAAGGCAACTTCAGTTTAATAGTCACAATTACGGACACTTGCTATTGGCTCCTACTGGGCAGAAGCTAGTCATGCCTGTCTGGCAGTGCACAGGATAGCCCCCCCCAGGACAAAGGGTCATGCAGGGTCACATGCCAGTGGCGGCAAGGTGCAAACCATACACCCCTGAGGTCCCAGGGTCCCAGAGCAGCACCAGGCCAACCAATGACATGGGCATGAGGGGCAACATTGCAGCTTGTGAGGTCAGTGGAAACCCAGGGCCAGGTAGGCATTTCAGTGGCCAGGGAATGTGTGCAAACCATTGTTGAAGGAGCTGAGGGTCCTTCAAGAGTCCCCCACAGTGATCCAGCCTTCATAAAGGCCCAGCTGTCATTGGGATCTTCTGTTCCTGCAGATGGAAAATCCTGTCCCTTGGCCCCTGCTCAGCCAGCTGTGGCCTTGGCATTGCCACACGAATAGTGGCCTGTACGCAGCTTGACCAAGGCCGTGACAGTGAAGTGGATGAAACTTTCTGTAAGGCTCTGGTGCGGCCCCAGGCCAGTGTCCCCTGCCTCGTTGCTGACTGTGCCTACCGGTGGCACATCAGCACCTGGACAGAGGTAAGGGTGGTCTGATACTGATGCCGGGACTTCTAGTTGGGGCTAAGGAAAGCACCAGCTTTGTGCATGAAGGGGCCTGTGGTCCTGATTCACTATGACCCATGGAAGGAGGGGAGAGTCTGCTATGGTGTACACTCGGAGCCAGGGTCACAGCAAGGCGTGGAGACCCAGGCGGCTGGGCTGAGAGAAGCCTGGCGTCTGCAGATACTGGAATCCTCGCTACCACAGAGACCAGTGTCACCTTGTGACAAGCACCCAGCAAGTCACTAGAGAGACCAGGGGTAGAGCTTGGTTCCCCTGGGAGGAGTTCATGCACAGTGGGAGACAGCATAGAGACAGAACAGCTAGGATAAACTGCAGTCCTCAGAGGCCTGCTCCCCACCTCACCTAGCTTTGGCCAGAAGGAATCTGGGCATCAGATGAGGACAGGAACTGCAGGAGGGCAGGACAAACATAGGTACAGGTCACCCTGGTCCCTTCTTTAAGGCTCCGAGGGGCAAAGAGGCTGAGACAGTGATGGATGGACACCGAGACCAGAATCTCAGGTCTTAGACACATGTGAGCCCCCACAAAGGCATCTCTTTAGTTCCAGTCTCCTCATCTGTAAAGCAGAGACACCTGCCATTTTCCAGGGTGTGAAGGAATGACATTACATCACATTGTCCTGTGGTCAGGACCCTCCTCTTTGGGAGGGTCACCATGATCTTCTCCTTCTTTCCTAACAGTGTTCTGTCTCCTGTGGAGATGGCATCCAGCGCCGGCATGACACCTGCCTTGGACCCCAGGCCCAAGTGCCTGTGCCAGCCAGCTTCTGCCAGCACCTACCCAAGCCAGTGACAGTGAGGGGCTGCTGGGCTGGACCCTGTGCAGGGCAGGAGACCCCCAGCTCACTAGCCCACGAGGAAGCTACTCTTCCCAGCCAGACACAGGCTGCTGTCACTCTTGCTTCTCTGGAGTGGTCCCAGCCCCAAGGCCAAGCCCGCACCCTCTTCCCAGCCTCCCAGTCTCTGGGGCTCCAGGAAAACCTGGAAGAGTCTGGTTAGGTTTATTCCTGCTTCCTCTTGGGGAGGTTGGCATCTCGACCTGGGCATGCCTGGACAAGCACTCAGGCACTAAACCATGTGCCACTGGGCTCAGGGCCTCCTTCCCATCTGGCAAAGGGAAGCCACATTTTTTCATGTTTGTATGTGCATGCGTGTGTGTGTGTGTGTGTGTGTGTGTGTGTAGACCAGAGGACAACCTTGGGTGTCACTCCTCAGGAGCTATCGATCGTGTTTTAGACAGGGTTCTCTCATTGGCTTGGAGTTTGCCCAAGTAGATTAGGCTGGCTGGCCGAGTCCCAGGGATTCACCTGTCTCTGCCTCCCTAGCGCTGGGACTAAATGCACACCTCCATACCTGTCCTTTAAAATGTAGGTTCTGGGGGTTGAATCGGGTCCCCAAGCTTTCAAGGAAGCACTTTACCGACTGAGCCATCTCTCCAGTTCAGAAGCCACACTTTTACTTCCGTTCCCTTCAAATAACCTGAAGGTTGCAGGGTCAGGAGCTCAGGTCCAGGCAGCCCCAAGCCCACACACCACACTGCCTCCCTTTCCCCAAAGCATGTAGAAGTGGCCTCGTGCTTGGATGCTCTGACTTACAGCCCCTTTCTCACCCTTTGCCAGCCCTAGCTATCAGCCCTGCTCTGCTCCAGTCACCTCACTCCTCTTCCGTCCTCTAGGTGCTTGTGGAAGGCAGTACCTGGAGCCCACAGGAACAATTGACATGCGAGGTCAAGGGCAGGAGGACTGCGTGGTGGCCATTGGGCGGCCTCTAGGTGAAGTGGTGACCCTCCAAATCCTCGAGAGCACCCTCAAGTGTAGTGCAGGTACATCCAGAGGCAAGGGGGCAACTGCTGAGCTTGGGGGCCTGCAGCACAACTCCACTGTACCCCATTTCTGGCAGGATGCCCCTGCTTGGCATTTTTAAGGCTGTTTCACGCCTGGAGTGTGGGAATCTCTTATAACATAGCAAACTGGGGGGATGAGAGCTTTGGTCACAAGCCCCCACTTAGTCACATTAGCTAGTAAGAGTGGTGATTTGAACTCAGCCCTGAGCCACTGCTGCTGACTTGGAGTGGGGGTGCTGGCTCCTCATTGCCTCACCCTTTCTAGGGGAGCTGTTGCTGCTTTGGGGTAGGTTCACATGGAGGAAGACATGCTGGAAGATGTCTGGCATGACTTTCAGCACCAAAACCAACACGTTGGTGGTGAGGCAGCACCGTGTGCTGCCAGGAGGAGGAGCCCTGCTACAGTACAGGAGCCAACCTGCCCCAGGGGCCGTCTACAGAGGTAGGGAGCGCAGCCATCTTACTCGTGGGGCTGCCTGGGCCTCCCCCACCTTCTCACTGGGTGGCTATGCCTGTGTTGCTGTGGACAGGGCATTTTCAACAGGGTCATGGGCAGGCCAGGAGAGAGCTGGCCAAGATGGAAACTGGGAGCAGGCAATGTCTTCCGAATGGTCAGGATGGGGTTCCTCTGTGGCCATGAAGCTGGATGGGTGGACATAGATATGGTCCATGTCCTTGTCCCATCCCTCAGGCCACTGCCCCCCGTTCCCTTGACCTTGGTTCTTAGCTCTTTCCAGGTCCTCTCGGGTCTGTGAGCCACTTTCCCTCAGCCTGCTTCTGGTGGCTTATATGTATATGCTGGCCCTCACAAGTAAGATGCCTGCACTACATACTCCTCAGACAGAAGGCATCTCATGGATTCCTGTTTTACCCAAGAGCCCAAACAGTATCCTCTAAGAACCCTCTTGATCACCTCAGGGGGTTGATGTAGAAGTCCAAAGTGACTGAAGATGTCTTTTACCTTGCTGATTCCAGACGTTTCTGCACGACCCAGGCCTCATGTGACAGTGGTACAGCAGGGGCATTGCCTCTGCAAAGGTTTACTGTGTCACCCTTTGCCCTCGCTGCCACCAGCAGTAAGCTGTGCTGACGGCTAAGTGCATAGGTGCTGCGGGCCCTGCTGGGAAGCCCGCTGGCTGCATTCTTATTGCCTCTCACTGCTCACATGCAGATCAGCAGCCCTAAGGGAGGTTTAGGAGGTGTAGGCAAGTGGGGTTCTTACGGACGACTGAGGATAGCAGGAGACGACATATTCGGAACTCAACTGGTCTGCCAGCTTTGTATTTTAAGTACTTTGTAGCACAAGTTCATTGAGTCCTCTTTTAAAATCCCTGACCTAAAGCACGCCACTGTTCCCTTCTCCTCACAGTGGAGCTTCCAAAAGCTTGGAGCCTTTCAGTTCCTTTAAAAATCATTTTCTTTATTATGATCATGTGTGTCCGATGGACGTGTGTGGGCATGTGCATGGTGTGGGTGTGGAGGACAGAGGGCACTCCATGGAGCTACTTTTCTCCTTTCCTCTTTATGTGGGTTCCTGGGATTGAACTCAGGTTGTCAGGCTTATGTGGCAAGAACCAATATTTTTATCCACTGAGCCATCCCATCTGCCCTCCTTTCCTTAAAACAAAAATTTTGTGCATGTGTGTATTGTCAGGCAGGGGGTGGTGTCAGAGGTTCTCTCCCACCATGTGGGTCCTGGGAATCACACTCCAGTTGTCAGGCTTGTAAAAGCACTTCATCTGCTGAGCCATCCCCACCTGCTCCTTTCAGATCACTGCCTGCAGCCAGTCTATTAGAATCGGTCAGCGTGGAGGCGCAGCGGCAGGGAGAGGAGAGCCTGCTAGGGACCACCCTGGTATCAGTAGTCTCCCTGAGGTGGGCCACAGCCAGTCAGTCCATTTGTTGTTGCCTGTAGAATGTGACAGACAGCTCTTCGGACCTCGCGGTGAAATTGTGAGTCCCCCAGGGAGCCCAGATGGGAGGAATGCAAAGAGCTGCCGGGTCTTCATCAGTGTGGCCCCACAGGCACGCATTGCCATCCGTGCCCTGGCCAGTGACATGGGCACTGCCTCCGAGAGGACCAACACCAACTATGTCTCGGTGAGGTCACCAGGATGGGGACAGAAGTGGGGTGACTTTTAATATGATTCTGGAGAGCTGTGCCTAGGAAGGAGGATGGGGGTGCTGGGTTTAGGGGACCCTTTCAGTTTTTCACCCCAAACTTCAAAATTATTTGAAAGAATGGGAAGGAGGGTTTCCTCCACTCACTCACCAGCAACAACTGCTTGCTGCTCTACCTGCAAGAAGGAAATCTACCCTTTCCTGGGGTGGACTGCCTGTTGACCCAGGGTGAAAGCATCGTGTGCATGCCTGGCTTTTTTTTTTTTTTTTTTTCCCAGAAGAGCATAGGTAGAGTTGAGGGTTTGTACGCTCTACAAGGCATCAGATCACTCCAGAATCAGACCTGAGCAGGATTCCAGCTCTGGTACCTGACTATGTGTCATGGGGAAGGGGCCCAAAGTCTCTGAGCTTCAGTTTCTTGGACAGAATAGTGTCCCTCGGGGCTCCTGTGAGAATCAAACATGATTCTAAGTAGCCAAGAGTCTATAAATTCTAGATAATGATCACTCATAGCTTGTCCTGGCTACTTGCTTCTCCCCAGATCAGGGATATCCACAGTCTGAGGACCACAACATTTTGGGGGCAGCAGACACTCTACTGGGAGTCGGAAGGCAGCGAGGCTGAATTGGAGTTTAGCCCTGGTTTCCTGGAGGCGCATGCCAGCCTCCAGGGTCAGTACTGGACCATCCCACTGAGGACACCAGAACAGGACAACAGCCTGGCTCTATCTCAGATTTCTCTCCAACCGCCGGAAAGAGAGGCAACCCTACACTTACGTGACCAGTCTTGGAGGGTGCAACACTAGCCTCTTGAGAGGGTCTAACGCCTGCCGGCCTTAGGGAATCTCTTTTAGGGACCTTTTCTAGGTGGCTGGTAGGTGGAGATCGGACAAGCAGTCCCAGCCCCAGTTGCTAATAAAGGATACAGGAAACCTGGCTGGCGTTTTCCTCGCATAACCTGCCCTAGCTGGGCTTGAGAGCTCATTCTATGGTAAGGCGGGGTTCTCTGGCCGCCTTCGCCACTTCTAGACGACGTCTTCCAATCTTGGGAAGAGAAAAGGCCAGTCTGAATGCAGATCATATGCTGGATCTCGGCGGCGAGGAAAGCTGAACGAACTGTAAACATGCCCCTTATGCCAATATACACCAGTTCGCCCCCCCTCCCCCACGGCCCACCCGCCCGCCGCCTCCCCCGCTTGCCGCTACTGGCCTGCGGGTCCGCCCCTATGCTAATCGCCGCCTCTCCCACAAGGCCGCGCGCGGGTGGACACGTCCCTTTGTGCGCGCCTGGGGCTGCGCGCTTCCTAAAGCGTAGCGTCCCGGCAGCATGAGCGGCTCGGGGGCAGCCGGAGCGGCCGCCGGCCCTGCCCCGCCGGCTCAGGATGAGGGCATGACGTGGTGGTACCGCTGGCTGTGCCGCCTGGCGGGCGTGCTGGGGGCCGTGTGTGAGTACCGCGGCCTGGGAGTGGGCGTCCCCGGGGTTGCCATGGCTCCTGGCCTCGGGCCTGCGTTCTGCCTCCCGGAGCGCGATGGCCAGAGGCGAAGCTGACCTGGCCTTGTCCAGAGGAGCGGAGACTCACAGAGGACGCGCGTCTGCCTCTTCCTGGTCCTCTCCGTCCTGGTGAAGCTCACCTGGGCTGGGGGTGGGACTGCCTAATTCCCAGCCTTTGGGCAAAGCTTATTCATAAGTGGGGGCGGGGGCAGGTCGCCACAGGCTTTGCTTGAGGGTCAGATGGTGCCAGGGGGTAGATGGCCCCCTGGCTGGGCAGGGGGTGAGGGAGAGGCGGCTTCTCATCGGTTTCTCACTGTCTATTTAGACTTCGCCTCTTTAGCTGTCCACGCTCTGCTAATGCTTCTCACCGGCCTGGTATCTTCCACACCAATCCCTAGTTCACACTCCCTAAGTTTAGGTTCCAGAGAACTCCAAAAGGATAAAAGAGGAAGGCAGGCCCACCTCTTACGTGCAGACCTTTGAACCGAATGTGTTTCCTAAATTCTGTCTGTCCCTTTCATTGTGAATTCCTAGAAGCCCAGGGGGAATGCTGGTCTCAGGGAAGGAAGGTCCGAGGATCCCATTGCCTACCAGGTACAGGAGCAGAAACTGTGTGGGTGGGCAGACCCATCTTCTCTCCTGCCTGAAGGAGTATCTTGGAGTTCCATCTGTCCAGAGGATCCAGCTGAAAGTTCAGGTGGATAGGGTGGGGTTAGGTATGTGCTGCCCTGGTAAGGCAGCTCTGGAGAGAATTTGCTGAGCTTGAGTTCAAATCCTCTCCAGTGCAGTTAGCTATTTCAAAGTGGTATTAAGTGGTGCAGGAGCAAAGAAGATCCTGACCGTGACCTACATGCTACCACCCTCCCTCCATTTTGGTGATGCCATCAGTGACCCAGGTGACTTATAGATTGGCTTTGGAAATCCCACCCAGTCCTGTGCTACTCCAGAAGGCCTCCCCAACCCTCCTGGGTTGAGCCATAGTTGAAACCTTAGGGGAGACCCATGGCATTAACTCCAATTGTCCCCTGAGACTTCAGATTTGGGGACATCAAGGATTTGAGTACTGGCATACCACAGGGGGAAAGAAAAAGTGTGTTTGCTTTAGAAATTCAGTAGGGATTTTGACAAGAGCTGTGTCTTAGCCAGTCACTCTGACATAGGGTTGTCTTCTCTTAGAATAAGGGGCCTTGGAGGGATTTATCCTGGTCCCAAAGGCATCTGTAGACAATAGGTGTAAAGAAAGAAGGCTTGTATAGTGACATCTCCCTTTTATGGAGGACATAGCACTCCAAGTGGATGTGTTTGAGTCCTTGGTTGTCAAAGGACTTCCCTTTATCTGGGTTGTGACCTGCTCCTCCCCAATCTGTCTGTGTAGGACAGCCTGGGCTGAGTGGAGCTGTAGCTAGAATACAGATGGCAGCAGTGCAGCCCCTCAGATGAGACCAGGTTCAGCTACACACAGGCTCGAGTAGTCCCTCATTACTGTGGCCCTGGAAGTTTTGCTGCCAGAGCCACATGTGGATGTGTGCTGCTTAGTTCTTTATTGGAGGAGGAGGTTTGATGGCATAGGAACTGTGCCATTCAGAGTCAGTCATTTGGTGCATTCTCCTGCATCAGCCTCCATTTGCATAGTGTAACACAGGAAAGAGGAAAACGGCAGAATCCCAGACCAGTGGAGGGATCAGGTGCCATGGGCCTGCTGCAAGTTTAATGAGTTGGTTGCTAATTGCAGCCTCAGAGGGCAAACACTCTGCCCCTCCCTGGCGACAACCTGGACATGTGTCCTGCCAGGCTGGGCAGCTCCCAGGAATGTTCTCAGAGGCTCCCAGAGTTCCCGGGAGGGACTTCCTGGTGAAGCCAGCTGCAGGTTGTGAGTGGGTGTGGTAGACTGCACCCCTGAGGTGCAGTCAGGAGAGGAGCCTCAGGCTGCACACTGGAGTGAAGTCATATTATGGGGAAGAAGGGGACACACTGTCTCCTCATGGTGTCTTGCTGTTCTAGTATTGGGACACAACATGCCCATGAGTAGGAGAGAAATGAGCTTAGAAGGCTACATGCCCAGGGTCACTTGGCTGGTGTTTTAGATGTAGGACTTACCTGATGCCCATCAGTGTATCATGAGAGGCATCTCTATCCTGACCCAAATTCAAGCTGTGGCCAGACATAGTGGCACATGTCTGTAATCCCAGCCCCCAGGAGGCTGAAGAAGCAGGATAGTGTTTGAGGTCGGCTTGGGCTACAGAGTAGGACTCTGTCTCAAACAAAACAAAACAAAACAAAACCCCTAACCAAGCAAGCATAAACAGCAACAACCTCAAATAGGGCTTTTTGAGCAGCCTACTTTGTGGTTGACAATAGGTGGTGGCCCTTGCTAAGGTTCTTGTTGAAGGCAGAACAGGCCTGACCTCTTGGGGAGGTTTTGATAATAGCTTGGAACCAAGGGCTGGCCCATCAGAGCCTTAGGTGTGAAAGTAGCTGGATTTGAGGTTCAGAAGTAGGCTTATTGAGTTACTCCGAGCTGTCCCAAGTGATGGTGAGATGCTGAGGGAAACCCTAGCATCTAAAGGGAGCCCCATGAGTTCTCAGTGTCTGTCCAAGCAGCCTTCTGCAAGCCCTACCACATACTCCACTAACTCCTGCCCATGTCTTTTGCTTTGAAGCCTGTGCTATCTCTGGACTCTTCAATTGTGTCACCATCCACCCTCTGAATATCGCAGCTGGCGTGTGGATGATGTGAGTAGCTGTGAATGGTCTGCCCCGGTGGGGTCTGAGGGCTGTGATGTAGGTCAAATCCCCCTTCCTGCTCCCACAGCATTTATGGGCCAGGGTGACAGCCAGCTGAGCCTTTTTTGGGTATAAGGTCACAGATACAGTTGCTGAGCATCTGCCTAGACAGACACTGTAGACCCTTTGTCTACAACAATGGGCCCTTCCCTCTGGGAGCTGCAGAGCCATGATATGTAAGGTCAGAGTTGAGGGTCTAAGAGGGAGAGAAGATGGTCAGCTGTAAGGCGGTGAGCAGGGCTAGTTATTGGGGCAGATGCAGATGGAACTGTGGTTATAGCATCCATAGGTGAGCTCCTTATCACCCAGCTGGATCCCAGGAAAAGGGGCACCAGAGTAAGGGCTGCTCAAGGCACATGGGAAGCACTGTGAGTTAGCATTTGTTAGTGCCTACAAGGGGCTACATAGTCATTTAGGGGAAGGTATAGGTACTGCCTTAGGCTTCAGGCCAGGGAAATTTGGGTCTTGTGGTGATGTGTACAGAGGCTGGCCCAAGGTGGCAAGAATGGGGACTGTAGAGGTTGTGTACAGACTGGTGGAACAGTGAGCTGGTATTTGGAAGACTGGCAGCTGTGGTGGGTTAGGGAGGTAGGCAGTGGTCGAGAGCTGTGTCTGTTAATCAGACTGGCATCGGCACTTCACTTCCAAATGTGGGGCCTGGCAGGCCCAGTTGTCTGATCATGACCGTTACCCACCTATGGGAGCAAAGGCCTTCAGTACCAGTAACAGCTGTTCCCAAGAACCGGGCAAGGATTGAAAGCACCTGAGTGCAAGCTCCCAGCATGGGCTGCCCACTACCTTGCATCTATCCGCCTGACCCACATGGTCCCAGGCCTCAGGCCATGAGTAGTCCTCAGCAACTGGGTGCAGCCAGCCCTTGCACTTCTGTTGGGGACAGCCTGCCCTCAATGACAGTGTTGGCGACTATGATGATGCCATTAGCAACTGGCAGTGTGGCTAAGTTCTGTGGATGAACATGGCTGCTGGCTCAGGATAACATCGAGGCAAGGGTCTTAGTTCTTCATTGCATAGTTGGAAGGATCTTCCTCCAGGATGCCCGGGCAGTTAGGGATGCTGCTGCAGCAGTGGAATGGGGTGGGGTGTTGAACTGCTTGGCAGAAACTGGCTCCTTGTGGTATCTAGGTGCTTCCAGAAGCAGAGGGCCTGTGGCAGGGTGGTGTTCCTGAGCACTGGCATGAAGGCTTTTGCAGCCCCAGGTTGTCAGCTGTCATTGTCCTTTCTGCCTTTGCCCCGTAGCATGAACGCCTTCATCCTCTTGCTGTGTGAGGCACCATTCTGCTGCCAGTTTGTGGAGTTTGCAAACACAGTGGCTGAGAAGGTGGACCGGCTGCGCTCCTGGCAGAAGGCTGTTTTCTACTGCGGGTGAGGGGCTGTTGGGCGGGCCCTATGGCATAGTTCTCCAAACTCCTGGTGATTAAAGCAGGTATTGGTGAGGTGGGTGGGGTAGGAACACCTTTCTTTCCTGCAGAAGTTTTTATTTGATAGCTGTGGACACAGCCACTGGCGCATCCAATAACAGCTGCTAAAGAATAGGACCCAGGAGCCGCCTTCTTGAGCTCCAGTGGCAGCTCCAGCCATACAGGTGTTCCAAGATCTGTGGTGCTGGCAGCAGTTCATGTGTGTGTGGGGAGTAGGGGGGCTGGGGGCGGGACGGGGAAGCAGCTGGGAGTTGCCGGACAGGTCATAGTAGATCTGTGTGGATATTGTGCAGCCTTGAAAGGAGTGTGGCCAACCTTGATGTCATGAGATTGCAGAACAGAAAACACCATTTTCCTCTAAATATGTTTTTTCTCCTTCTGGTTCAGACAAGTACAGTGTGTCATAAGACTGCACCACTTCCGAGATAAATGGGATACACAGAAACCTCTAGAGAAGGGCTTTTGCATGAGAGCTCAGCGAAGCAGTAATCACAATTACCAATAGTATCTTTAAGATCAGGTTAGACCAAAGCTTGGTGGAGGCTCAGCGGCTTCGGCAGTGAGAATGTACTATGAGCATGTGCTTGCTGGCATTTTTCTGATGTGTTTGAATCTAAAGGGATCATAGGATCACAAAGTTCTAATCAGTGTAGCATGGTGTCCTTTGATGTGTGCGTGTATGCACACACACGCACATGTGCATACATATCTTTATGTAGGTATACATGCATGTAGAATCCAGATGTGGACATTTTCCTCAGTCACTTTCCACTTGTTTTTAAAGACAGGGTCTCTTACTGAACCTGCAGCTCACAAATTTGGCTAGACTGCCTGGCCAGTGAGCTCTAGGAATACCCCTGTCTTTACCTCATCAGCCCTGAAGTACTTGTTTTTATGGAGATCCAAACAGGCCTTTATGCATGTGTAGCAGGTGTTTACCAACTAAGCCATCTTCTCACCCCTTCCCCCCCACCCCCCGCCTTTGTATTTGAGAGAGTCTCATTATGTAGACCAGGCTGGCCTTGATCTCACAGAGATCCATCTGTCTCTGTCTCTTGAGTGCTATGATTAAAGGCATAAGTTACCATACCTGGCTTGTCTTGTCATGATGCTCACCGTAATGTATGTTTATCAAAAGTCATTGTAAAGTAGAAAATGGTCACTCCAGACCTTACTACCCATTAATTCTTTGGCATGTGTCCCTCTAGTCTGAATCCAGACACTTTTGAAACTCATCTTTAACATGCTTATAACTGCTATACCTGCTTATAAGGTTTGTACCTGCTTTTTTGGCTTGCTGAGGTATCAACATTTTCAGTATTATCACAAAGATTATGACATTCTTTTTAATGTTAAACACATTTATTCTCTGGACATACTGCCTTTGTCTTAATTTGTTAGCTAATGTCACTCAAGTCTGGTGAACATCTGTCTGCCAAAACTACCATGATGACATCCTTAGGAGATGTTTCCAGGTGTGGAATTACCAGACCAAAGGTTATGGGCATTCAAAAGATCTTAACATACGTGACTCAGTTTCTTTCCCGAGAGGCCATCTGGGTGTCCTGCCCCTCCTCTCTACACCCAGTGCCTGGTGCCACTTTCACACTTATATTCGTTGTCTAAGGAATACCCTCTTGTGTATTCACATTCATTTCTCAAAAGGTTTCTGGTCCTGCTCTTATGAGAGCTCTAATGTCTGATTTGCAGGCTGTGTGTTCCCAGTATTAAAGACCTCAGATCCTTTGCTATGTTTCCCATTCTGGTTTTTCAGCCTGCTATTTGCCTTTAATGTTAATGGTTTTCCTCCTGTGGTCTTTTCCCTCGAGATTTCTATTATTTTATTATAGAGGATCCTCAACTTAAGACGGGTTTCCACTTTGATAAAACAGATAATCCTATTGAAAACACGGTAGTACACCTCACCTACCAAACACAGCTGTGGCCAACCTTCGTCATGCTTAAAGCCCTGACACTGGGCATTGTGACTTGTCATGGCCCACAGAGCTTGGGACTCAGAACTCTAGTCAATGTCTGCTGAGTACCATGAGCACAACCATCTCTGTCCAGGACCCTCCATACTTTGAAGCACTTCTGCTATAATGAAATCTACACCGGAAATCCAAGGAGTGCAGTTGGCGCTCAGTGTCATCCTCCTGCTCCAGGTGCCTCCTCTCCAGAATCTTCCTGGGTCCACCTCTTGTTAGAAAATCCTATCCCTCAAAACGGAGCTGCAGAGGGTCTTAGGTGGAACGGACCCACCACCAGGTGGTGCTGGCCTGCTACTGAAGCCCCAGCTAGAGCTGCACTGGACCCAGTGTTCCCCTGTGTGTGAGCTGGGGGGGCGGGGGACGGGGGACGGGACGACTGAGAGGCTGCCTATTGAGATACAGCTGGCCCAGGATTGCTGTACTGATAAGAGCAACCATTAAGTGCTTGTGATGTGGGTGTGGGATAAGTGGCCAGCAGTCTTCATATTGACATCAGGATCTCAGGTTTGACCGCACTATGTAGTGGGGATGGAGACCTGAGACATTAACTCGGTCACAGGACTGCACACATAGACTATACCCCTGGTCCTCTGGGCTCAGCCTCTCTGTTTTAATGAATAATGGGGTCATATAGACCCAGCCCCCCCCCCCTTTTTTTTTTTTTTTAAACCCTTTGTGGGTCACAGATCTTGCCACAAAGACCTGATATGGTTTTAAACTCTGTCTCCAGAAGGGAAGTTTGAGGATCACACAGGGGCATCACATGGGGTGGGAGTGCACCCTTGACCTCTGTTCTCTTCTAGGATGGCCATTGTCCCCATCATCATGAGCCTGACCCTGACCACACTGCTGGGCAACGCCATCGCCTTTGCCACCGGAGTGCTGTATGGACTCTCTGCCCTGGGCAAAAAGTGCGTCTGCATCCTAGCCCCAGGGTGGGGCCTCCTCCGCTGCCTCTGCTACCCCATCTCAAGTGGGAAAGGTCTGAGTGGGACCCTTTGTCTAGTTATGCACAGTAGCCACAAGTGACTTACCTGTGCTTTCAGAAACAGAGGCAAGAACTCGGGGGCCTAGGTGGGCCCTCTAGCCAGACACTGTAGCCAGCTGCCACCTCTCCCCTTTATCTCAGTCAGTGCCAGGCAGCATGTACCCCTATCAGAGTAACAAGCCCTCTGTCTCTTGACAGTGGCCTCTGGGGAGCACAGTTCTGGGGGAATTTGCCTGCAGGTCATACCTGGGTTGCAACCCAGGAGTTGGCGGTGGGAGGGCTGTGCCTATGGAACACCTACTTTTCTCTCCCTAGGGGTGATGCCATTTCTTATGCTCGGATCCAGCAGCAAAGGCAGCAGGCAGATGAGGAGAGGCTGGCTGAGACTCTGGAGGGAGAGCTGTGAAGTGAGGCAGGGCATTGCCTACTGTCAGTGGGTTCTGTGTGAAGTCTGGAGAAAGCTGAGTGTCAACTCTGTTAAATGGCCTGGAAGCGGAGTCCCTGCAAGTCCCCATGCCTCAAGTCTTCCTGTGCCTACCCTGTTCTCTGGACCTTCTCAGCCTGGAGCTACTGCCCCGCTGGTACTGAAGACCTGGGCCATAGGATGGATAGGATGAACTCATTCCTGTCAGCCTGTGGTGCAGATTCCTGTGCTGGTTGCTCTTCCCAGACCTAAGGGCAGCCACTCCTGAACACACTGGTCCTCACTTGGTTAAGAGGCTTATCACCCAGGCTCCCGCCACTTCAGGCTTCATCCTTTTTAGATCTGAGCTTGCTGGCAGGTGATGCTCCAGTTCTGCCCCATGCACTGTCCTCAGCACAGAGGATGAGTACAGCATTGTCCTGAGGAGCAGGAGAGACAGCTGGTCCTTTGAGGGTCTTCAGCACTTCCAGGATTCAGCCTCCTGGCCAGAAGAGTAGCTTTGGCAATGGCCAGAGGGTTGGGTGGAAGTTGGTGCCTTGGACAAGCTATTTCAGGACACCTTGCTGTTCCATCTCCCACGGGCCTTACCCTGACCTCCAGGTTCTGCCTCTCCCCCAGCTCAGGTTTTGGTGCTAGGAAGTGTGTGTGTGTGTGTGTGTGTGTGTGTGTGTGTGTACTGCTAGCCTGCAGTGAGAACTTCTTTGTCAGTGGTTACAGGCTCACTATTAGTAGGGATCAACCTCAGGTATTCCTCCCAACCTGCCTCTGGTATCCTGTAGCCTTTGACGAACTGGGCAGAGACCAGAGCCACCTCTCACAAAGAGCTGGCCCTGTCTCAGTTACCAGATCACAAGTAAGCCTGCGTGGCTGGGGTTTGGAGAGTTGCTACCCTGAACCTGGCATACCCTGGCTGTCTCTCATCCTTCCTCTGCTCTGCTGCCTTTTCCTACTGTCCTGTGATATTGGCACTAGCGGCTAATTAGATGGGTCCTTAGCTGTTAGGCACATGTTTGGTGGCCTGGCTGAGGATGATGTGGAAAATGCTAAGCCCTGCCTCCCTCCTGCACTAGACCTTCAACTGGGCCTGCTCCATGGGACCCAGTCCCGGAGTTGTTGAGTTTCTAGGGACTCTTTAGGTCATCAGTGTTTGGGGCCAGGAGTAGTAAGTATTCTATTTAGGATAGAGGCTCTTTGATCTGTGGGCTCTGGGACAGCAGTAGTTTTCCAGAGAGCCTGGCCATGCTGAACCCCAGAGTAGCAGAGATGTCACAGTGTAGCTAGCTTGGTGGAACATGTATCTTCAGGATTCATCTGAGGCTGTTTTTCTCAAGCAGGAATGGGCTTCAAGGGCTCTGTGTATGTATGTTTGTGTGTGTCGGGGCCTGTGTTCACAGTAAGACCTGTCTACCTCCCAGGAGGAGCTAGGCCCTACCTGCCCTTCTGGTTACTTGTGTAGGCATGAGATTCAGATCACTTCTGCTCCTGGCAGTGGAACTCGCTGGCTACATCTATGCTGAGATTGAACCCCACTAGGGAAACCCATTTTGTACTGGGCAGGCCTGGGGTGGGGTGTGAAGGTAGAAGCCCTCAGACAAACCAGAGTGGGACAGTCACCTATATTCTGAGGTTCCTGGAAGCACAGTGACTGTGGAGCCCTCTGAGCATGGGCACTGTCTAGCCCAGACTGGGCCCCATGCTCGCCTGTGTCTGGCTATCTTCTGTGACTTCCTTTGCCCCCAACCCCTGGTTTGTTTGTTAGTTAGCTTACATTTGGAGTAAAGCAAGGCTGTAGTTGGTATGCACAGTCTACCTGTCATCTGTCTTCAGTGCCTGTGACTGACAAGGAGAACCTGTCTGTCAGCTGGGCCAAGCCTGGTCAGCCTGCTCACAGGGTCTCAAAGACAGTAGCCTATCTGTAGAGGGTGAGCTGGCTGGCATTCAACCCCATGGTGTCGGCTGCTTTCTCTGCACTATGATCACGGCCAGAGTTCCCTGGCAGTCCGGGCTGAGTGTGAGGGTAGCCTGGGCACTGGGGTAGGAAGTTTCTCCCTGGTATAGATCCATTCTCCTTTCCTCCCCGAGGCTGCAGGCCCAATTCCTTTTATTTTGAAAAACAGTGAACAGTTTGCAGACTAGAGGTAGCCCAAGGTTGGATTGGGTCCTGTACTCTGGCCTTGGGAAGTCCAGTGTGCCCCAAGATACCCAGACCCATGTGGGTGCAGGACCGTGTCCTCATGGCCAGTTGGTCAGAACAGCATGATGAAACTATGTCCCTGTATAGGGCCACTTTGCCACCTCCATCCCTGTTCCCTGTCCTCAACACGGCCTTGCATGGGAAGTGTCCCTTGTAGGGGTGAGGAACTAAACCCCAGATCCCCTGACAGCCTTGTCCTTGGGCATAGCCTTTGCTCAGTCTGAGGCTGGGCTGCCTGCGCCCCCTGCAGGTCTCAACTGGTATTACAGCACTGCGGGCTACCCGAACGGGGCCTACCAACCCCATAGTTGGTGAACTGCCTGTCCCAAGGCGGAAATGTGTCCTGGCTGATGGCAGGGATGCGGCTGCTCCGGAAGGCAGGCGTCAGTCTTTGGCCCCTCACAGGCAAGCCCCGACTAGGGCCTGAAGGACATCCTGCGGGTGTGGAAGAAGGCCTCAATCTGCTCCAGTGAGCGGCCTTTGGTCTCAGGCACACAGCAGCCTGTGAAGAGCAGGCTGAGCAGGCAGATGGCGGAGAAGAAGAAGAAAGGCACCTGGAGGCCGAAGGCATTCTGCAGTGGGGCGTTGGGGAGGGAGTCACTGAACACACAGTCCCAGCCAGAACATCATAGGCTCAGCCAGTACTGGCAGCCTGGGGGGCCTTCATCTGGCCACGGCTCTGCTCTGAAACCTCCCAGCCTTCCCTACTACTCCCAGACTGCCTACAAGGGCCTGGTGGGCAGCATGCTGTGTCAGCCCTCCTCTTAACCTCCATCACTGAGGCAGGTTCTGGCTTGGTGCTGACCCAGCTGGATTCTCCTGGTAGCGTCTGGAGCTGGCCAGCATTCAGGTGTTTTTAGGGTTGGCTGCCTTGCAGGGCTGGGAGCTAGGTGTGTTTAGGAAGGACCTCACACGATGCTATAGTCAGGTAGCAAGGTTACACTGAAGAAGAAGACTAGCATCCAGTAGATCAAGAGATAATGCAGCTGATCTGGGCTGTATCCTTGGGCTGGGAGGTAACCTGATTTCCCCAAACACTCCCCTCCTCCCAGGGTGTTCTTGTAATGGCCTTGGTTGGTTGTGCTATCACTTGGCCATTCTTAGCCTGTAAAGGGCCCGGGCTCTTCATGCTGAAGGGAGGCTGCTAATGGAGAACTCTAGCTGGGGGTGGGGGGGCAAACACTCACCACAGCCAGCAGGAAGTACTTGGTGAGGACGAAGGCCGTAAGCCAGCTGACCAGCACGCAGAGCCCCGAGGCAACACCCCGGGCACGCAGGGGCAGGACCTCAGACATGAGGAGCCAGGTGATGGGCCCCCAGCCCATTGCATAGCCTGCCCAGAAGAGGGGAGCAGTTGGGCTCAGGCCCTGGGGATGCTCAAGCTGCCTTGCCTGTGTCTCCTGGGTTGTAAGGAGGCCTTATTTTCCAGCTCCCCCACCTCTTAGGCTAACCAAGACAGTAATAGAACCCTTGTCTCCCCCCGCCCCCCAACAGCCCATCCCAGGTGTCACCACTGCCAGGGTGTTCCTACCCATAATGAAGAGCATGGTGGCCAGCAGGGGTATCAGAGTAAGATAATTGAAGGATGTAGCTGGGGACTGCTCTGTGTCCCCCAGGGTCATGATCTCCAGTCCCACAGTACTGTTGGGGGTGAGAGACCTTGGGCCGAACTGGACGTACAGTCCCAGTGTCAGGTTGGCAACAAACATGATGGATGCTGTGGACACACGGACCCCTCAGAACCAAGATCCTCCAAGCTTGAACCCCTTTCCAACCCCACAGCACCTCTTGCTGGATGGCAAGGGTGGCTTGTGAAATGGGCAAGCCCCCACCCCCAACCCAGAATGGCAAGCTCAGGTTCTCTTGCCACTCTCCTGAGCTGGGTGGGTGGGCTCCTTTGCTCTTGGAGCTCTAGCAGACCTGTCTGGAGCAGTTGCCATTTGCTAGGTCCTGGACCATGTGCTAGGGAAGCTTGGGTACTGCCTGAAGATTACAGTCCACACAGTGGCTGTAGGAGTAAGAGGGACACCTCACAGTGGGGACACTCACCTGAAACATAGAGCAGGACTTTACGGCCCGCCAGGTCCATGGTGACAGCAGCAATCAGCACAGATACGAGCCTCACAGCACCCACTATGGCTGCATCCTGCTGGGAGGGCTGTGGGGCAGGGCACTGGGCTGAGAGACCTGGCCCCATATCTTGCCCTGACCCTAATGCATTTCAGGGTACTCAGGCCTAAGTCTAGGGTCACTGTCTTCTTTTGCCATGAGCCATCACATGTACCGAGCCCTAGGTACTCTCTGCAGCCAACCCTTTTCTGTGGGGTTTCCCAGCACAGGCATATCTACTATCCTAGTGGGCACAGACCCTGGTTGGACAATGATGGTAGACCTGAGCCATCCTCATCTTTAAACTTCACTGCAGGAAGAACCTGGAGGTGGAACTGGGCTCTCGGGGACTTCAGAGGCCCCACTTGGGATCTGAGCCTGGGCCATGGTCCCAAGAGTTCCACATTCTATTAAATCGTTTTCCTTTGTTATTCTGTATATTTTAAAACACTTGAACTTCAATTGAGGAAAATGTTAATCAAGGCAGGGTGTGAACCAGAGGTGTCTGGGTCTCGGCACCACCTAACTCCCTGGCTGCTCTGCTTGTATTCTCCTTGGCAGCCTCCTGGGACTCTGGGCATTGCTGGCCAGGTGGGTTCTCACCAGCACCACGGATGTGCTGTCAAAGATGGTCTGCAGGTACACGAGGATGGGTGTGATGCCTGTCAGCTGCTGCAGAAAGCGCATCAGTACCGCGATGAGAAGAGGCCGGTACACGCGGGGGTCCTGGGCCTCTGCCCATGACACTCGGCTACTCTGGAACACAAAGCTGCTGCTGAGGGGCTATGCCAGGCTCTCCAGCCCTGGCCACCCTCTCTTGGCACCTGTGGGTCTAAGGGAGACCTCCTTCTCCCCTCTTCTAAGAGAGACCCAGCCTCTGGAGGCTGCCTGGGCTCTGCACACTAGCAAGAACCACTCTGAGGAAAGGCAACCAAGACCCAACAGGCCTAGTGAATGCCCAAGGCCACACAGAGCCTTGTGTGTCGGGGCCTGATCAGCCAGTCCCACCCATACTGCACCTGTCTCCGCACGTTGTCCTGTATCTGCTCAAATTCCCAGTGGACCTCAGAGTCAGCTCGCAGCCAGGTCAGCGCCTGCAGCGCCTCCTCATCCCGGCCCTTTGAGAGCAGGAAGCGAGGTGAGTTGGGCATGAAGCTAAGCAGCAGGATCATGACGAGAACAGGCCCCTCCCCGGCCACAGCAAGCCATCTCCAAGGCAGCAAAAGACCTGGTGAGAGAAGCTTTGGTGAAGGGGCTGGGCCTCTGAGTAACCTCACTGCTCTCCCAGCCTAGCCTTACCTGATTGCCCAAGTCTCTGTAGTAGGGTCAATGGGGATGCTGCAGAGACTGCCTGGACCCTGGTACTAGAGTGATATCCTTAAATGGTCTCAGTATGATGGAAAAGGTAGAGAAGGCTGGGCATGGGGCATGGGGCTCTCCCCCCGCTGGGCTCTGCCCCCCCCCCCCCCAGGTCATCCAGGCTGGCAAGCTTGTGTATGGGCTTTTCTCATGAACTAACAGGATACTAGACAGCCTTAGTGCTGTGGGAAGGTGGTTTGAGGCTCCTGCTGGACAGGCTTCACTGCTCAGAGATGTGGTACCCATAGGGTCTAGGAAGCCAGGTGTCCTGCCTATCAGTGCTGGGTTCCTTCAGGGAGAGTTCCATTCCTGTGGCTCCTAATCTCCAGAACCTGCATGCTGGATTGCAGGATGGTACTTGCCGAGGGCATAGAGAGACAGGGATCCAAACACGGCCATGAGCTGTGGTGTGGCCCCCAGGGCCCCACGAACACCAGGGGGTGCAATCTCAGACACGTACACCTGTAAGGCACAGGCCCCCACTTGAGACTTTAGTGGGAATGCATGTTCCTGGGCCCACAGGGGTGAGAGAGGGACCTGGGAGCCTGGAGAAGCTGACAGGGGTCTTGTTCTGACCAGAGCTCTGACCTTCCCTTCCCTAGCAGAGAAGTATGCAGAAGCACTCAGCTCTGATGGGGTGGGGGTGGGGAAGGAGACACACAGATGGACTATGACGTTGGGACCCAACCAAGCCCAGGGTATTGAGGACAGGTGCCTGTATTTCTCCTAGTGACCCCCTTTTCCTCTGGGCTTGGCCAGAGGACAGGTTTCTGTATGGAGGACTGCATGAGGTAAGCAGCGGGTACTGGGGGAGAAGGAACTTCCCTTCACATCCCTTGCTCAATGCAGATTTTCTTCTGTTGAGCAATTCACTGAACTGAGGTCAAAGCACAGGATAGGAAGCTTTAGGTGACAATGATGTCAGCTTCTTTGGTGGAGGGGGCTGAGGCCAGATGGGACCCCCCCCACACTCTCACTGAGCAAAGGGGTGGCCTAGACCATCCCTGAGTCAGTGGAGACATCCAGCCTTACCGGGATGCAGGCAGCAGTGAGTCCCCCGGCAAAGCCAGTCAGCGTCCTTCCCAGCAGGAGCATCCAAAGGCCATGGGCACCAGCCATGAGTGCATAGCCAATGACTGAGGGGACAGCCGAGAACATGATGCTGAGCTTCCGACCCAGGAGGTCATTGAGTACCATAGCACTGAGGCCCCCAGCTGCAGCACCCAAGGTGAACACGGACTGCAAGGGTGCAAGAAGATACAGTGGCCTTAAGCGTTCTCACCCTCATCGGAGCCTAGAGACGGTTTCCCCAGGGCTGACCCAGCAGCCAGGCAGTCATGGGTAGAGAGCCCCTGTCGGAGTGCACAGCAGCCTGTGGATGATGATATATGAGGGTACCAGGACTACTGTTCTGTTCTAGAGGTGTGGTGGGGCCACCTGTACACAGTGGCTCTCTCCAGGAATGTCCACTATTTTTCTGAGCTCAAGCAGGCCTCAAAATCATGATCATCCTGCCTCTGCCTCCCAAGTGCTGAGATTAAAGGCATTCTCCATAGCTCCCATTCTACCCAATAGAACTCCGTGACTTGAAGGTCCTGACCTTAAGATTTGGGGGGAAGGGTCATTGGATTTGCTGTAGAATAAAGGATTTTCCTGGACTCTGTTACTCATGAGCAGTGGGACTAGGACACACAGCTTGGCTTGTCTAAGCCTCAGTTTCTTAGCTGTGTAATGGGAAGAGCACAGGTTGATCCAGGAGTGAAAGTGTTTCACAAAGTATCTGGCATGTGCTATGTGTGCCCTGCACGTGCCCACCCCATTTGAAATGCTCAGGAAACCCTAAATCTTTCCAGCGTGGTTGTCAAGTTGCAGTTCTAACTCAGGGTCTACTGACATTCTAACATTACAGTGTTGGGCTCCTGGGCTCTTCTCTATTTAGCCACACTCTGTCCTCCAGATGACACCTCTCATCCCTCTGACACCTGGTGTTCCCGCCTCCAGATACCCAGGAGGATGCCAGCTCTGCTGTGACAGCCTGGCTTTGGGTATGCGGTTGGGAAATCTTCCCATCAGCTCCTCCCCACATCTCTGCAGGATGCCACTTCCTCATGGGTCTTGCCATCACCAGTAGCAGACAGGAGTGTGTGAGGGAGGGGTACTGGGGCTCTAGGGGAGGTGCCAAGGCTGGGTGATTTTTAGTTCCCTGTGGTAAACAGGCTGAATGGGTTCATGCTCCCCTACTACCCCACCTGGCTTAGAGAACAGGCCTCACCCCAAACCAGGATGCCTGGATTTTGTTCAGGTGTAGTGCTGGGTCAGAAGAAAGCTTCAGCGCAGGAATGACTGGGGACGTGTAGACCAGGGCATACCCAAAGCTGAAATTGCCCAGCACAGCAGCAAAGGTGGCCAGGAACACCCTTCTGTTTTGCAAGGCCCTGGTGGGGGATGGGGTGGAACCAAAGGACCAGGGTCAAGTCCTCTTAACTGGATCCTGGGTTCCCAGACAGCTGCCTTCCCTGAGCCCCGTGGCCATCCAGCTCAGCAGATAGCAGGCAGAAGCCTGGGTCCAGGGCCAGTCAAGTTAATACCTCCTTGAGGCCTGAGCAGCGGCTCTGGGAAATCCCTAGGGTGTCAGCTGGGGATGGGGCCCTTTTTTCTCCAGAAAAGGAATCTCCTTCCTGCTGTGCTGCTCAAAGCTTGTTCTGTGATCTTCCGGCAAGACCCTCATCCTATCCCTATCTGTGACAGGCGGGGACTCCACCCAGTATTCCTTTAGAGAGTCTCTTCTCTATGGTGGACCAGCTCTTTAAATAAGACTTGCGAGCATGCGGCAAGAAAGAGCCAGATGACTCTTGGTAGCCACTCACCAGAAGTCAGTGACGGCCCAAGATGTGTGCCGATAGCCTGCTGGAGATAAGACCACCCCAATCTCCCAACCCCCACGCCCTGTGACTCTCACCCGGCCCGCGTCCTCTCTCTCGGCGATGCGGGCGCCTCGGGGAAGGTATCATAGTCCAGACCCTCGGCTCCTAGCAGGGGCTCCTGCATGGTCAGCGCGGAGGCTGGAGTAGAAGGTGGACTCCGCCGCAGCGCTTATAGCATCCGCCCGAGCCCCCAGCGCGCGGCAGGCAAAACTCCGCCCTACGGCAGCGATTGGCTGCAGGGTGGCCCTGCAGGGCCGTACTGTCCAATGGGACGGCCGCACGCCTCGGATGCAGGATGCGGTCGGGCTCTGGGGCGCGTCCGTCCTCGTGCGCTTTGAGGCCCCGGGTTCTGCCGGGGAAACCCGCTCCAAGGGCAGGGCGCAGGGCAGGCGGGCACGAGCGGACACATGTCCGGGTGGCCTGGAACCAGCGACCTAGGCCACTGAGCCCCACTCCGCCAGGCTTGTGTCAAGGGCGTGGACCGATCCGTGGCTGGGTCCAGCTTTACGGAGGAAACAAACCCAAAGAGGCGAAGCTCGCCAAGGTCACACGGAGGATTTTGTCTCACGGCCTAATAATTCTGTGCCCTCTCCTGTCATATAGATGTCACTTCTCTATCTGCCACTCCACTGCTTCCCTCTTGACCCGGATAGCTTTGGGTGTGTGTGGCAGGGGGAGGAGGCCTGAGCAGAGACAATTAGGGGCAACTCCAGCAGGTGAGAGCTGGGGCAGAACTCGGGCCTTTCTCCGCTAGGCAAACAGTCTATCTCTGAGCGACATACCCAGCCCCTGGGATTTCCTAGTTGTCGAAATAGCCTGGGACTGTTCAAAACCATTCCAGTAATGGTATAAAAATGACAAAATAAAGGAAAATCGAAACAGAAACTTGTCTGGATGTCCATTCCAGGGGGGTGGAAAAAAGTCTGTCATGATGCCTATTTCCCCCTTGGACTTTTTCAGGCATGGGAGTGGACTCACTTCCTGGTCACGTTTATAAGCTGACCCTTTGTGATCAGGCTATTAAAACAGTAAAGGGCATTGTAGAAGTCTCAGTTCCTCTTTACTACAATAGAAACACCACTACAGAGGACAGCAGAAGACAGGAAACCACCCGGCTCCCACAGCCCACCTGGCCAGACCTCTTCTTTGCTTCCCATGTCTTCCTTGAGTGTCTGCAACTTAACAGGGGAGTGTGGGTTTTCTGTGGCATTTCATTGCATATCCAAGCTCAGAATATGTTTGTTTGTATTTTATTTTAGAGGTTGGAGAGATGACTCAGTGGTTGAGAGCACTGGCTGGGTTTTGTTTGTTTGGTTTTGTTTTTTGGTTGTTTGTTTTGAATCAATGACATTCTGTCTTTTTCTTTAAAAAAGATTTATTTATTTATTATGTATACAGTATTTTGCCTATATCATGTCTGCACACCAGAAGAGGGCACAAGATCTTATTACAGATGGTTGTGAGCCACCATGTGGGTGCTGGGAATTGAACTCGGTACCTCTGGAAGAGCAGCCAGTTCTCTTAACCTCTGAGCCATCTCTCCAGCCCGGCATTCTGTCTTTTTAAAATTTATTTAACTTTATTTTATGTGCAAAGGTGTCAGGATCCCCTGGAACTGGAGTTGCAGACAGTTGTGAGCTGCCATATGGGTGCTGGGAATTGAACTCTGGTCTTAATCACTGAGCCATCTCTCCAGCCCCAGCACTGGCTGTTCTTGCAGAGGACTATGGTTTGATACCCAGCACCACACGTGGCACACAACTCTCCTTTGTACCTCCATTTCCAGGGTCACTGGTGCCCTTTTCTGGCTTCAGCTCTTGTGTAATGCACAATACATAGAGTACATAGAGACAAAACACTCACACACATAAAAAATTTAAGATATGTACATTTATTTTTATTTTATGTTTATCTGTTTGTGAGGGAAGGGGGCAAACAGAGTGGCTGGAGCCTGCCCCAACTTAGCACTGTAGGTTGGGCACTGAGACCCATGACAAAAGATGGAGGTACTGTGCTGCCTTGACCATGTGTGCTGGTGTATGGTTCCAGGCCTCAGGACAGTTGAGTTTCTTTTATATTAAAACACATTTGTCGTGTGTGTGTGTGTGTGTGTGTGTGTGTGTGTGTGTGTGTGTGTGTGATGATACATATGTGAAGGTCAGTGGAGCACTTGCAAGAGGTGGTTCTCTCTTTCTACTGCATGGGTCCCAGGGATTAAACTCAGACCCTCATGCTTGCCACCAAATGTCTTTACCCATCTCATTGGCCCCAGTTGCTTTTATAATTGAGCACATTTCACATATAAGGCAGCTGAGACTAAGCCATGGATAAGTGTTTTGTTTGTTTTTGCTTTTTGCTTTTGTTTTTCTGTTGTTGCTGTTGTTTTTTTTTTTTTGTTGTTGTTGTTTTGGGTTTTTGTTTTGTTTTGTTTTTGAGACAGGCTTTCTCTGTGTAGCCTTGGCTATCCTGGAACATGCTTTGTAGACCAGGCTGTCCTCAGACTCACAGAGATCTATCTGCCTGCCTCTTTGTCCCAAGTGCTGGGATTAAGGATGTGCGCCACCACTGCCTGGCAGCAGTTAAGTGTCATTGTCCCTTTACTTATGGGAACTTGACTGCTTCACCAACATGAAGAGGGTCACCTCTGCCTACTTTTTTCTCAGTTCCTTCATGTATTCCCCAAACAAGAGTGAAATCACCAAGAGGGCACACTTCCCCGTCTTTCCCTGTTCTTCTGTGGCTCCTGCCCCATTGGTAGTTTGTAAAGCCAAGGATTGGGAGCCAAAGCAAAGCCAGAGCAAGTACTGGTGACATTTGTGGGTCCACTCCAGTGACACATCTCCTTCTCCATCATGGCACGGTGTGGACTCTTCCCTCAAGGCTGCCTTCTGCTTACACTTTCCCTCCACATTAGCAGTCTCTGCTGCCTCTGGGATCTCCCTTACTTTCCTGTTTGCAGGAGGACTCATCTCCAGTCACTTCCTCTTGTCTCCAGTGTCCTCCTGGCCCCTGCTATACCCATACTAACCTGACTCAAGTACTTTTCCAAAAGGGGTGTGTCTGTACCCCATGACATTTCTGGCTGTTCCTACTGCCATGGGACAAGTTTCCTTTTTTTCCTTTGGTAGTATTCCAGGCTGGATGACCCATATATATAAGAAATAAATTTATATATTTAAAGGTAAAGCCAGTGTGCCCATACACATAAAGCAAGCAAATTCTGTTTCTGTCATCTAGGTCTAGAGAAGGAACAGAGGAGACAAGAGGAAGCTAAAGCTATTGGAGAAAGATGGAGAGAAAACAGTCAACACAAGATGGCCACTGACTCCTGTTTGAGGAATTGAGGAGACATATAGGTCACTGGAAGGGGCATTACCTGATATAGAGTACCTTCTTAAGGCACGTTCCACTCCCCTAAATCAAAGAATCCTTAGTCAGAGCTCAAACATCACCTCCGTCCTGACCTCTAGTTGTTTTTTTTCTTTTTCTTTTTCTCTTCTTCCCCCCCCCCCCCCCCCCCCCCCCCCCGTTTTGGCAGTTTCCTGTAGCTCAGGTTGGGCTCAAAGTCACTACATTGTCAAGATCAAGCATGGCTGATCATCACTCCTGCCTACTTGTGCTGGCTAGTTTTATGTCAACTTGACACAAGCTAGAGTCATCAGAGAGAAGGGGGCCTCAGTTGAGAAAATGCCTCCAAAAGATCAGGCTGTAGACAAGTTTGTAGGGTGTTTTCTTAATTAGTGTTGATGGCGGAAGGCCCAGCCCATTGTGGGTGGTGCCATCCTTGGACTGGTGGTCCTGGGTTCTATAAGAAGATGGAGTGAGCAAGCCATGGGAAGCAAGTCAGGAAACAGCACCCCTCCATGGCCTCTGCATCAGCTCTTGCCTCCAGGTTCCTGCCCTGTTTGAGTTTCTGCCCTGACTTCCTTCAGTGACAAACAGTGATGCGGAATTGTAAGCCAAATAAACCCTTTCTTCCCCAAGCTGCTTTTGGTCATGGTGCTTCATCAGAGCAATAGAAACCCTGACTAGGACACTCCCCTCCTAAGTGCTGGGGTTGCAGGCCATACTTGTTTTTTGGTAAATTTATTTATTTAAATCGTGTGTGTGTGTGTGTGTGTGTGTCTGTGTCTGTGTGTGTGTGTGTCTGGGTCTGGGTCTGGGTCTGGGTCTGGGTCTGGGTCTGTGTTTGTGTGTCTGGGTCTTTTCTTGCATGCATGTCTGTGCACCATATGCATGCCTGGTGCCCAGAAAAGGACCTCAAATTTCCCAAGTCTGGAGTTACAGATGATTGTGAGCCACCATGTGGGTGCTGGCAATCAAATCAGGGTCCTCTGGAAGAGCAGCCAGTGCTCTTAACCACTGAACAACTTTCTAGCCTTTGGGTAAACTTTAAAGTTCTCTCCTTGATAGTACCCACTCTAGTCAGTTCTTACCAGGACACTGGCCTCTGACTCTTGGAGATGGCTGTCAGTGGCAGACACTCTGATCTTCTGTGAACAGGCCTCCCCCAACAAATCCTGATTATGGGCTACTAACATGGTAGCCACTCCAGCTGTAAGTGTAAGGGTCTGAGAAGATGCCTAAGAAAGACCCCAGACTCAAATAGTATGCGAAAATGAAGAGCAGTTATTCTGCAGAAACAGCCAGTGTATGCTGGATCAGCCACTTGTACAACATGATGATGAACACGAGAGGAGCGTACAGACTCCCTTTGAGCACAGCTAGGGGAATTTCAGGGATGGTTAAGTCATCTAAATCATAATTGGTCAAGCAAGCAGCAGTTACATTAGTATACTTTCAATTGGCTGAGGTTTTATCTTTGGACATACTTGGGTAAGTTTTAAGGGGTTTCAGGAACTGTCCTTGAGATATTGTGGGGCTGACTCAGAACTTGTTCGTGCTCTTCCTTGTCCCTGAATGTAATTTGTTGATAAATGGCCCTTTGTTGGGAGAGATACCTGTTTGTCCCTCTTAGAGAACTGAAACCTAAATTCAGTTGTAAAGGTGGGAAAGTTTAAACCCTTCATAAGCAGATTAAAGGGCCCGAATGTGTTTCTCTGGCCTGGACTCTGAGTAGTATGTTACCTCCAGATCAGTAAATTCCTCAGTTGTGGGCTTTTAACTGGTACTCACCCTGCAAAACCCAATGCTGGCCATTAAAATCATCCCTGGATTTGATCTCCTGAGATCTCATCGAAGTCGTGGTGGCTTTGTTTCCTAGGTCACTCAGCCTATAGATAAATCTGTGGAATTAGATGTGATCTTCATTGCTCTAGAAGAACCCAGGTCTCTGGAACGTCTGGAACAGGTTCTGTCTACTGTAATATTGTACCCATCCCATTTGCCTCTGGATCTGTGTCATTAAGTGCCACTTTACCCCATGTTGAGAGCTAATCTAACCTCAGGTGGTCCTATGAGAACATAAGTCCATCAGTCTGGGCCCCTGATCTTCCTCCAAGGCCTGAAGTTCAGCAGGACAGAAGACCTAGACCCTTCTACCCTGTTTCAGCCTACAGTAGCCAGATCAACTCACTAGGTGATTTTAGTGTCTACCTCTTGAGGGGACTGTTAGGCAGCTATTAAAAGTCAGGCATTAGCAGCCTTGGTCATTGAGGCTTGGACTCTGCCTCCTGTTACCCTGGCAACACACTGATTCTTTTTTTAAAGGACGGAGAAGTATCTTGATTGTTCTCCTTAAGAGTGAAGATGCTGTGTGAAAGGGAGGTGGGCTAAGGAAGCAGGGTTCTGTTTCCCACTATGGAAAACTATTTCCTTCTTGTCAAGCAGGGCTGGTCTATAGATTTATTTATTATTACATGTATGTGTGTACAAGCATGTACAGTGACAGTGAAGAGAGGGCAGAGGACAACTGTGGGAGTCAGTTCTTTTCTTTGACTACGTGGGTCCTGGGGGTTGAACTCAAGTCATAAGTCTTGGCAGCAGGTGTCTTAACCTACTGAGTCATCTTATTGTCTTTAGATTTTACCCCTTCCCTCTCTCCCTCTCTTCCTCCTTCCATCCTTTCCTTTCCTCTCAATCTACTTGGTTACATGGTTTAGTTTTTCTTGTTTTATTTTGTTTTTTTGGTCAAAAGAATGGAATCTAGAAATGAAGGAAGGAAGGAAGAAAGGAGAGAGAAAGAAAGAAAGAGAGAGAGAGAGAGAGAGAGAGAGAGAGAGAGAGAGAGAAAGAAAGACAAAGGAATAAAGAAAGACAAAGGAAGGAAGGAAGACAAAGGAATGGGCTCTGATCTGTCTCTTGCAGATCTCTTGCAGAGAAATAACATTCTAAACCACCTAGAATATAAGATTGGGTCAGTTGTGGCTCACACCTTTAATTTCAGCCTTTGGGAGGCAGAAGTAGGCAGGTTTCTTGAGTTTGAGGCTAGCCTGGGCTACATAGTAAGACTCTGTCTCAAACCAAACCAAACTAACCCTCTAAGACTCCAACTTTATTAAGGTGTAATTTATAGACAATAAAAAGAGCTCACGTTCAGTTCTAACTCAAGAGTTTTGACAACTTGGAGAAACTTCCAGCCAAGACACACACTACTACTGCTTTGGAAGGGTCTTTTGGGTGGCTGCACCCTCTCCCCACCAGTCCTTCCCTAGACTGTGTGCTGTGATTCAGATTAGGCAATCTTCATAGACTTGCAACTGTCCAGTCTCCATCAGCTCAGTCTTCTTGTGGGTGGGGAGGGGGAAGGGCGCACTTCTGTGTTGTGGTTTTGAGGCTTGTCCCTTTGCTCATGGCATAGTGGTGGTGCCTTTAGGTGGACAGGTGTTGCTGGTTTGGGACTAACAGGAAGCTGCTAAGCTGTCCCAGTCTGCCTGCCTCTCCTGAGGAATGAAGCCTGGTTTGCTAGTGGCTTTTGTTGTGAACATTTGTGTGGCTTCAACACTTCATTCTTTTAAACATTTTTTTTATTGATTCTTTGGGAACTTCACAATCATGAACTCCAATCCTGATCATTTCCCAGTCCCTCCATATCTGTCCTTCACCCCTGTATCATCCCCCAGAAAAGAACATTTAAAAAATATTAATTTAAAACAAAACAAATAAAAAACCACTTTGCTCCTCTGTCTTTCCTACCTCTCTGACACCTCTGCATTCATCCTAAGTGGCCTTGGGAGCTACAGTGTGTCAGGAAATAGACCCTTTTGTCCACTCAGCTTTACTTGCAAGTGTTCATTGCAATGAGTTGTTGGTTTGGTTCAAGGTCTCTGGCTTCTGGTACACCATCAATCCTGGATCCTCAGATATCTTGCTGTTGGCCTGAGTCTTAGAGATCCTGTGGCTATGGTTCTGCAGGACCAGTCCCTTCACACACTCTGGCAGGTCATGGAAGGGGTAGATGCTGGGGTGGGCCAACTCAAAGCCCTGGATGTGGGTTTTGGTGGTAGCTGATTTGGTCAGTCCAGGCTGTTGGGACCACTCCCCTCAGGCAAGGGGCAGAGCCAGCTCTTCTATACCCATGCTATCAAGGCCAGCTCTCCCAGACCTGTGGTGAGGGGTGGGGTCAGATCTCCCATGAGGGGCAGGACCAGTCTTCTACTGCAGTGTAGTGCTGGCTCAGCATAGCCCTCAGATTTTAACATGTTCCTATGGCCCCCTGTGGTAACACAGACCCTTGCTGCAGCAGGACCATGGACCCAGACATGGCCCTTAGCTACAGCTCAGGCCTGGATGTCAGCATAGCCCCAGGAGGCAGTGCAGGCCACTCACATCTGTGTGATCCCAGCTGCAACATGACCTTCAGATGCCAACATGGCCCCAGGTGGCAGCCCAGACCCCAGGCATCCATACAGCCTTAATGGTATCAAGAACCACAGACATCAACTCAAACCCAGGCTGTTGGAGGGCCATGGGCCCAGACATAGCCCTTGGCTTTAGCTAGGGCTGAGATAACACCATGGCCCCTGGTGGCAGCACAGGTCACACAGATCAGTATGGCACAGTTGCAGCATGATGCTTGGATGCCAACATGGCCTCAGGTGGTGGTGGGCCAGACCCTGGGCATCTGCACAGCCTTAAAGAGCAACAGACACCAATGCGGATCCTCAGCTGCAGCCTGGGCCCAGATGTCACCACGGCACTGGGTGGCAGCGAAGGCCACTCAGATCAGCATGGCCCCTGTAGTGGCACAGCCCTCGGACAATAATAAGTCAAAGGTGGTGGCCCAGACCCGGGCATCCCTGTGGCCTTTGATGGCAACATGGGCCACGGATATCAACACAGACCCTGGCTGGGGTAGAACCATGGACTCAGACATGCCCCAGGCCCAGACATCACCAGGGTTCCGGGCGACAAGCAGGCCACCCACATCAGCCTGTTCCTCACCACATTTGCTTCTTCAATTCTGCCTCTCTCCACAGCACATGAACCTGTCCTCTTCTCTTTCTCTACCATTTCTCCACCACATATTTGCTCATCCAGTGGCACCTCCCCTTCTGGCACCACAGGGTGCCTGCCTGGCAGGCCTGTGGATCCAACACTTCCCTTTTTTAAGTTAACAAATTGAGGAACATCTATCTTGAAGGTTATTGACCTCTACAAGGATCTTTTTTTTTTTTTTCTTTCTGGAGCTGAGGACCAAACCCAGGGCCTTGCGCTTGCTAGGCAAGTGCTCTACCACTGAGCTACATCCCCAACCCCTCTACAAGGATCTTTAAGGCTGTCCTAACCCTCCTGCTGGGGCCTCGCTGCAGTCTCTTGCCTGGGTCTGACTCAGCCAGGTGTCTGGGGGAACCTAGCCTCTGGTTAGGTGTGACGGTCTCCTTCCCTCTGCTTACCTTGTGCCTTGCACAGCACTGGGCACCACAGCATCTGGAAGCCCCTGGCTGACTTGCACCCATGATCTCCTTCCCTTCCTGTGCCTGCACTCCCCAGTGCAGGACTCTGCGGTACAGGCAGTGCACGAAGGCTAGCATGGGAGGGGTCTCAGCTCTGTTGGGAGACACTGGCTTTTCCTCTCTGTGGACACACCCACAAGGCATAGACCTCACTTGACAGGGCCTCTCAGTTTTCTAATAGTCCAGCTCTATCTAGCTCCTCCCCAGGGATGCTCCTCCCAGGTGAGTACTGCTGAGCAAAGGCTTCAACTGGATCCATTCAGAGGAGGCTGTAGATGGGTGGGCGAGCTGTCCCAGGGTGAGACCCCTATGGCTGGAAGGTGAGTGCTCTGGGCTCTTGCAGTGCTGGAAGGTAGGTACCACACAGGGCTCATGTGGGTAGAGAGAAGGGCCTCGGAATCTAGCTTGAAATAGATCCCAAGCGGGCGGTGGTGGCGCACGCCTTTAATCCAAGCACTCAGGAGGCAGAGGCAAGTGGATCTCTGTGAGTTTGAGGCCAGCCTGGGCTACAGAGTGAGGTCCAGGAAAGGCGCAAAGCTATACAGAGAAACCCTGTCTCAAAAAACCAAAACCAAAAACAAAAAAAGAAATAGATGACAAAATGGAAACACCTCCTCTTCCTGCCTCCTGCACTGACCACCCCACGGCACTAGATCTCAACAGTCTTTCCACATCGGGCTCTGCCCTGCCCAGAGGAGGGCTCTTCTAGTTGCCCGAAAGCTACTTGCCATAATCCAAGTCTCAGGTGGCCACAGATGCCTTTGTAGACCTTTGGAGCTTCTTGCTTCTCATCTATAAGGTGCATGTAACCTGGAAGCCTTACCTGTATGTGGAGGTAGGGGAGGTGTAGCTGCCTCCCGAGGTTCACCAAGGTCCTTCCAGACCAGACTGACAACCTCTAAGTGCCTGGGGAACTGGCAGAGTGGCATTCCAGGACTGTGCTGCTGGGGCTAAGGTCTCCAGCACCTCCAGGGGAGGTAAGGAGATAAGGACTGAAGCCGTGAAGCCGTGGTGGTGGTGGTGGGGAGATTCACTTGAGCTTGCTCTCCCAGGGGCTGTTAACAGTCTCCTTACAAAGAGAGAACAGGTCCAGCAACACCGCCCAGGGCCATGGTGGGGTACCTTGTGGCCACTCTGGCCTGTGACTCTAGCCAGAGGGAAAGTGTCAAGTGGGCAAGCGGGAATCTACCTAGATGAAGTCCAACCCGTCACCCTTCCTCCTTCCCACACACAGATGGGCCGCCTAGGACCCCCAGAGGAGAAGGTCTCTGACACCCAGCTGTCCGTGGCTCCCGGTGCCCCTGGAGATGCACTTGGTGATGACATCGCCGGTCCAGAGGATTCCGACTTGGTGCCCTCTGTCACCCTGGCTGTAGCTCTCAGCCTATTGTTCCTCCTGGTGTCACTCTGGCTGGCCTGGCCACTCTGCCAAGCCTCCTGCTAAGTGGACTCCTGAGTGGAGGGCAGCAGGACCGTTGGGCTTCTAGCCTCACTCTGGGTCAATGACTCTCAATGCTGTGGGAAAGTGTGGCAGCATGCTCACCTGGTCCACGTCCCTTGATGCCTGGCTTTACTCTTGTTTCTCATTTTTGTAAAGCCATGCTGTGGAATTCAGATAAAGCTGAATGACTTCAGTCACTTGTGTCAATGAGTGGGGATAATTGTGTGGTCAACTCCTCCACCCTGGGGACTCAGTTTCTCCAGTCTTCAAGGTAGGGTGGCAGTGCCTGCTTCTGGTTATTTTGAGGAAGATGCTCAGTGGGAAGGCCTCCTGTGGTCATCTCTGTGATATATACTCCTCCATTACGCCAGCCTCTGTTTCTACGGTACTCAAGCAGAAGGTTCATAGGCGACACCTCCAAAAAATGTACTGGTCTCAGCTGCCACCTGGTGGTAAAAGGTAGGATTGCACCTGCATAGAGGTTCCCTTGGGGTGTTCCAGGAATGGGCAGCTTTCTTTTCCTTCCTTCCTTCCTTCCTTCCTTCCTTCCTTCCTTCCTTCCTTCCTTCCTTCCTTCCTTCCTTCCTTCCTTCCTTCCTCCCTCCCTCCCTCCCTCCCTCCCTCCCTCCCTCCCTCCCTCCCTTCCTTCCTCCCTCCCTCCCTCTCCCTCTCTCCCTCCCTCCCTCCCCCCCTCGCTCTCTCACTCTCTTTCTCTCTTTCTTAGGTGTAAAATTTTGAGATTTTTGTACAAGCACAGATCCCATTACCCAGTGAGAAATTTTTTGACATTTGCTACTGATGTCTGTTCCCCATCTCTGTCTCTGTGATGGTTCTAAAAGCCACTAGAGGCTTTTCTAGAGAGGGGGCAATTCCCCTATCTTAAGGTATGTGTGGAGGAGATAGCTGGTGGCTCCATTTTCAAGACACTGTGCCTTCCCGCCTTAGGCAGCCTGACTTCCAAGGGACCTTCCTCTCGGGACTGAACAGCAGTTCTGGTTTCTGTACTGCTCTTTGCCCATGTCAGGGTTCCAGCGTAGGGTGCTGCTCCTTCCTGGGAACATAAAGCACATGGCCGTGTGAGTCACTGGGGACAAACTCCTTTGATCCATCACGACACTAGTCTTAGTCCAACATCTGGACCATGTCTGTCAGGACAAGGTGAGAAATGGACAGGGGCTTTAGGAGGCCTCAGAGAGTTTTGGAGGAGTGGAGATGTAGTCCTTGAAGCAGTGGACAACACTTCAGGTGATAGACTGAGGACAGAGGCTGGCAGCTGGGTGAAGGCTTTTCACTAGCAGGATTAGAGGGGGCTGCTGAGGAGGGAGTTCAGGGAAAGGGGCAGTGGGACTCTCAAGGGGCCACTGTGGGACTGACCCCCACTGTGGAGCTGAGTGTGAGAAGAAACAGAGCCTCAAGTATGGCTCCCAGACCACTGGCCATCTTCTCTCTCACCTCATCCCTGCTGGAGGAGAGAAGCTACAGCAAGATACTTGGTCCCTCCTGTTCTCTGGGCTTTCGCCCTTGTCCCCTTGGGTGCAGCTGGTTTAGACAGCAACTCTGATCCCTTTGGACCTTAGCACAGGTTGTCACTTTCTGTCAGGTGTGATCCCAATCCCCTCATCCCTCTTGACATCACCCAGCAGACACAGAGCTAGAACATCAGCATCTTTTCTCTTGATGGCTGAGATCACTGTGGCGGCATTGTGCCAGCATCATACTGGAAGCCGTGAAGACTGCAGGCTCAGGAGAGTTGGGCAGTGGGCAAAAGCTCTGCCAGGCCTGTCTGCCTGAAGTCTAGGCTCTACCCACAGGCGTAGTGCCAACAAGCTACTTGTGCAGGCCAGGGCATGTGCATGCGTTGTTGAACAAGACTCGTGAAAATGTCCCGTGGTTTTCATGTTTCCAGTGGCCAGCTTGTTCCATCTGGCCCCATTCCCGCACTCGCACATGCCCAGGTCATCACCACAAGTACCTGGGAGAGTGCAGGCCAGGAAGAAATTGCACCTTCAAGGAAAATCTTGTTTTGTATAATCCAGTGGCCCATTCTGTAAACATTGTGGTTCTGCCTCAGGGTTTCCTGCCTGTCTCTTGCCTCTCGCTCTTCCAGGGAGCACCAGGCAGCCAGGTGCCCAAGGTTAGGAAAATATGTACTTTCGGTGGATTGGCTGTTGTAAGGAGTGACAGGATGGGCTTGGGGACTTTACCAGGTGTGTCAGAGTCCAGGAGTAGGGCTGATTGGAGTCGTTTTCCAGAGGTTTGCAGAGAAACTGAGGGTGTGGATGCACATGTGTATTTGAGTGTGTGTATATGCACACGTGCATTTCTGTGTGCTTGTGGATATGCATGTGTGAGTATGCATGTGTCTATGTGGCGGCAGTAGCAGGGGTGGGTGGGATGGGGTGGGAGTGGGTGTGGGTAAAGGGCATGTGTAGCTCTCTTCAGGAGCTAGATATGGAGTGAAATTGATATACTGTCTACAAGCCAGGTCAAACAGGTGAACATTTACAGGGAGGGTTCAAAGGGCTCACAGAGGGGCAAGGCCAATGCCTCCATGGGGCAGAGGTGGCCTTCTGCCATTCAGGAGAGTAGCTGGAGGCAGGTGGGCACTCAATACTGCTGTGGCCTTTTCTGGTTATGAAGCGGAGGCTGGCTTCTTGGGCAGGGGCTTCTTCGGCAGGGTTGGCTCTAGGCCTTTAATGGAAACATCCTGGGGTTTTTCTATCTGATAGACTAGGACTGTTGACTTGGGATACAGGGCATGGACACTGTAAGGTGCATGTGGTATGCTCCAGAGCTGGTAACCTTCCCCAGAGGCAGGCGGAGGTGACTCAGGACTGCCTGACAGCCTCTCTAGCCCTCTAGGGACCAGCAGCCATCTGAGAGGAGACAGACAGGGAAGAGGAGGAGGAGGAAGGCAGCCCAAGGTAGGAAGCTGAATCACTATAGAGGTGGTGAGCAGTGCCAGGTCATCGACCCATATGATACCAAGCACCATCTATAGCCCCAGAGCCTCAGGCCGGTCCCCATCTCTTTTCTAACCTCACCACCCCTGTAAGGTCCACTTACAGTGCTGGAGGATCACTGGGCTGTAGGGAGACAGAGACGGGGTGACAGATGAGGAAGGAGAAGGGATCAGCACACAGACTGCAGATGGGCAATCGTACAGAGGCAGGAGCCAGGGGTGAGTGGTCATCCTTGAAAGGCAGGGACTGGCTTGGGAGGCCTGTCCTGGGAGATCCTTGTTTTGTTGTATGACCCCTCCTCATTGGACACTCCAGACACCTTTACGGTACTCCAACCTACTCATAAGTCCTAGGCACATCCTGCATAGGGTCAGGAAGAGGGACAAGGAGAAGCTTCTCTGTCACCTCCACTGTCCCATCCATTACTGTACCTGGGACCCCAGGGGCAGCTCCTGTTTGCTCCTGGGGTCCCTGCCAAATGATCCAGGCTTTATTTTCAAGTTTGGAGCTTGGACTCTCTGCCTGATACAGTGGCAAGAGCAGGGAGCCCTGAGCCCAGGCAGGGTGGAGTTTTTAAATCTTAGCAGAGGTTGGGGTGAGGGGATTTCCAGGGTTCAGGATCCTGACTGGCTGACTTTTGTCTAGAGGTATAGGGAATGTTTGGAACATCAGGTATTTTCCCTTAGATGGAGGCCCCACCAGGTGGGGTCAGCTTATGGCTCTTCCTGGGTCCAGGTGTTGCCTGCCAGAAGCTGTGTCTGGGCCTCTAAGCCTGTCATGGCAGCTGTTTTGAGCCCTCCCACACATGCTCCGTTTCCTTGTCTGTAAGATGGGACTGGCCAAGCCTGCAGAGTTCCAAAGGTACAAAGTCAGCAAACCACTGTCATGCCCACCCGGCACCTGCCCACCTGCTCACCTGCCCACTTGCCCACCTGCCCACCTGGAGTCTTCCTTCTTGTAGCCTCGGATGACACCCTGTCCTGGGTATGGCAACTCTTTGTGGCCACCAAGGAGCAGAGCAGCTGCTTTTCTTGATTTTCCTTCCTTCCTTCTTTCTTTTTCTTTCTTTCTTTCTTTTTACCTTCAAGACAGTGTTGTGGCGCAGGCGTGTGGGTTCACAAGTGTCCATTGAATAAAGACTCAGAGGCACCTTAAGAATGAGTTTAGCCTTTCCTGGTTGCAGGGGGTCCAGCCTCTAAGGACTGAAGCACTTTCCCTTTGCCCAGGACATTTTCATTTTTCCCCATATTTACACTTTAGCCTGTTGATTTCCCTATGTTTAAAACAACCTGAAAGAAGTTCCCAAAAATACAATGCCAAGTGCAAATAAAGTCTCGATTCATCAGGTACCTGAATGGAGTTTTGCATAGACTTTGTATCCTTGGGAGACTCTCAGACAAGATTAGCATAGGGCAACAAGAGAAACAAAGGGTATCTGATAAACAGAAGATGGGTTAGGGCTAGGTGCTACTCTCTGGAGCCAGACCAGGGTAGCCCATTGGGAATGCTGCCACAAGACAAGGCTTCTCTGTGTAGCTCTGGCTGTCGTGGATCTTGCTCTGTAGACCAGGCTGGCCTCGAACTCACAGAGATCCTCCTGCCTCTGCCTCCTGAGTGCTGGGATTAAAGGAGTGTGTCACCGCCGCCCGGCTGCAGCTACTCTTCTTGCTCAAGAATGACACTACATTTTTTTGTATGGCTGGATACTTCCTGGCCGGAAGTGGGCCAGTCCACAGCTGCACTGCCCCACTCTGCCTTTTCCCTGAATATTCAACCTATCTCCTGCTGTCCTTGCCAGCCAATGTCCAGCCAATGTCAGGGGCAGGCCAACACCCCTCCGGCTCCTTGTTCAGACAGAGGCCAGATTGAACCTCTGGGGCCACAGGTGGCCTGGGATATTTCCTTTGAATTATTTTTGGCTGGAGCTGGCCTGAGAATTCTAGCCAAGAGCAATTACTAAATTTTCATCTTGTTTTGCCGACAATTTAGATTACACGAAAAAAATGTTCTGCCGGGAAGCCGGAGGGCACTTCGGGGGAGCAGAGGTGGGCACGCTAGCTCCCCCTAAAGGAACCTCTCATGGTTGATAAAATGGAAATGGTCAGGGCAACTGAGGTCTGTTTATTTATAACTATGATGTGCCTAATCTGCCTGTACACGCTTCCTGTCCTTTGTCCGGTACCAGCAGGGGGCATTGCCTCCCACCTACAGCAGAGGAAGCTGGGGTGGTCAGGGTTTATCCGGTTAGCAGGGAGGTCAGGCTAAGCTGCAGGAGCTTTGGGTTGGATTGACCCTACTGAGGGCAAACTAGGTGGGGGCTTGAAGACTCCAGAATCCAGACAGAATGTGCCCCAAGCCTTCTTCCTTACCCAGGACCCAGGCAGGTTCCACCCCCACAGCTTCTCCTTTAACCAGCAAACTGAGATGACAGTTGGACATCTCCTTCTAAGTGTCTACACTGCTGGATTCCTACTGCCTACTTACGCCGTTTGAAAGCTGCTGGGTGGGGAGATGGGGGTGAATTCCATGTTCTAAAAGGACAGCACACCCTAGCTGACTAGTGGTGGGCGGGAGGCTGCCCTCGGGGCTTGTGTTGTTCCATAGGAACCCACTAGTGAGCATCCTTAACCCCTGGAACCCAGGCTCTGGGAGGCTGGGAACTGATCTGTGACCTGACACACTGGGTCGTGGTAGCCCTGGGGTTGGTACTGGGACCTAGTGCTTAGCATCACTGGCTGGCCCCACCAGGCTGGTCCAGGTCCGGGAGAGCCTACGTTACAGTACACACACTATTGAGCATTCCTTACATTTGGCCTCATGGGTGCACTCCACACAGGAGCCCCTTTCCACCTCATCTTCTTGCCTCTTTCTGTCTCCTCTGTCAGTCACAGACTTCACTGTGAGCAGTGTCAAGGGACTAGAGAGCTGGGAATCCTGTCTCCACAGTGAAGCATAGCCCAGCCTTGCATTTACCAGGCCAGCAGTCTGATACACAGCTGCCTGGCATTCCCTCTTCAGCCACAGTCCTCCAGGGTGCTGTGGGTGGTGCCCATGTGAACATAGTATCCCAGTATCAAAGATGGGCTGGCCATACTAATGCAGCATGTCATGGAGATCCCCGATCAAGACACTGCCCTGGCTTTCTCTGTCTTCTTGAGTCCCCTTCAACTAGATATAGAGTAAGACAAAAATCACAGGCTACCTTGTACTGTCGAGGAAGAGCCTTGCCCACCAAGGAGGCCCTAGTGTGCAGGGGCTGGTGAGTTGTACCCATG
The DNA here is from genome assembly GCF_903995425.1 of Onychomys torridus. Lineage (NCBI taxonomy): Eukaryota > Metazoa > Chordata > Mammalia > Rodentia > Cricetidae > Onychomys > Onychomys torridus. The sequence continues at coordinate 11,930,213 of NC_050446.1, read as the reverse complement.
AGTCTGCAGTGCTGGGGTTTGTACCCCTACGATCATGTGTAAAGCAGGGCCCTGTAGAAGGAGCTGTGGCCAGCAGGGGGCGCCTCTGTGTTGGGCCTGGAGCTCTGCTGCTGGCTGATCACAGGGCCCACTGAGATATGTTGCTCCCAGGTTGTGCAGCATTGTTCAGCACCCAGGGAGGGGCCAATACCTTCTGCTCTTCTCTTCTCTCTAGGTAGTACTATGGGTCCTTCTCCATGCTGCCCCTTCTAGGCTCTTGTCCCTTCTGTTTAGAAGTCTAGACAACATACTACATTAAATCCTCCAGGCCCTACGGGCTGGGCTGCAAAATGGCTACATTGGGTGGCCTGCAGCTCAGTGGTACTCTGGCTTGAAAGTCGATCCCAGCTATACTTGGAATGTGGGGCTCCTGTACAAGACACCCTCTTTCCCAGATCTAGATGTAGAAAGCCCCACACACTTATCTGGGTAGCTGATTCTCCAAAACTTGTAAGTTCTCAGATGAAGGCTAGCCCCATATCAAGTAGCCGTTTAGAAATGCAGGAGATACTCTATTGGATAACTAGGGTCCCCCAACTCCAAGATCTGGTGCGCCATCTAATCTGTATGGAGTGTCACATGCTTCTGTTTGCTCACACTGCTGCTCAGGACTGGCATCTGCAGAATTTCTCCTCCCCATCCCCCAGACTGGCTGGCCTGGTGCAGACTTGATGACCTGGAACCGGCTCCTGGCCTCTGGGCAGCCCAGCTGCAGCTGACTTGGCCTTCCCCCCAGCGGGAGCTGAAACCCTTGACTCCTCCAGTCTCTGGCCAGCAGCAGCCAGGCCTCCGGGAATGATTCCTGGGGTGTGGTGGCGGCTGGCTGGCCACAGTACAGGGCATGCATCCCTGCAAGACAGGCCCCCTCCTGGGAACTCCTGTCTGCCCATCCTGCTTTGGCTGACCCGGTGGTCTGGGAGGGGACAGATGTCAAGCAAGCACTCATGGGAGATCACACTGCAGGGACTCAGGGTGTTTTAGGGACCTTGATGAAACAGGACACCGGTGTGCACCGGGAAGCCTGTGGTGGTCAGAAAAAAGTCCATTGATCTTGAGCACAACATCCAACTTCCCTGCCTTTTAGAAGCCTCTTCTGTGGAATCGGGGTGGCAAGATGGGCCATCGTAGAAGTTAGATGGGCCATTTCCTGCAGTGGATTGGCAACAGCATTGACCGAAAAGACAGACATCAGGGTCAGCAGGCTGCTGTAATGGCCTTTTGTGGATGAGTGTGCCTGAAGTTTTCTAGCACACATGGGCAACGGAGCAAGTTTCTGAACTCACCCCGAATCATCACTGACTGTATTGCTTGTGAGTTGAAAGGGGGTACACCTTGAGGCCTGAATGACAAAGCAAGTGAAGCTGCCTGTCCTGTTCAATTTTTGCAAACTTGAAACAAACCTAGACATACCCGGGAAGAAGGTATCTCACCTGAAGAATTGCCTCCATCAGATTGGCCTGTGGGCATGTCTGTGGAGCATTTTCTTAATTTCTAATAGATGCAGGAGGGCCCGGCCCAATAAGGAAGGTCACTGAGTGAGCCATGAAGAACAAGCCAGTAAGCAATATTCTTCTGTGGTCTCTACTTCATTTCATACCTCCAGGGTCCAGCCTTGGCTTCCTTTGATGATGGGCTGTAACCTATAAGCCAAATAAACCCTTTTCTGCCCCAGGTTGCTTTTGGTCATAGTGTTTGATGTAGAAATAGGAACCAATGAGGATTCTGCCTCTAGGAGGCATCCAGGCTTGAGTGGGCCAGCAGAGAGCTGCAAAGAAATTTCCAAGCAGGGATCAGGAGTGGAGAGTGGATGGGTGTTTGGGGTGTCCCAGTGGTATGGTGGGGAGGGCAGCTTTCTTAAGCCCTGTTTCATAAGCAGAAGAAGGCTGGGCATTGTGGAACAGAATTCGGGGACAGCTTGATGGCTTTCTTAAATTCCCACAATGAGACTTCTAGCTACTTCCAGGCTCTCCCTAGCTATCCCCCAGCCACTCTGGGAGAATGCCAGCACCCTGACCCTGCCTCACAGTCAGCCCCAGTTTGGGAAGGCCCCAGAGAAAAGCCTGCACGTTCCTCTGGTTGGGATAGAGCTGTCCGCCCACCACAGACTGGGGGACTGCTTTGTTAAGCTGGGATAGGGCCAGGCAAGCCTGAGGACATGCCGTCCCTTGGCCTGGCTTGCTGGAGAGGGGCCCATGAAGGGAATGGTGTCTGACCCTGTGTTCCAGGCAGGGCTGGAGCAGTGTGCTTGGATGCAGCTGTGCCCAGCTGTTCCCTAAATGACAGTGGAAGACGTCTATGTCTTCCTCAGCAGCTCTGCTGACTAAGGGGTCTCCCACCGCAGGTGCTGGGTCCTTTAGGGAACCCATGACCCCTGAGTCATAGGACATAGGCAAAGACCTTTCAGCTCACAGTGTTTGGGGAAAGGCATTGGGGGCTCAGAAGTTGTGTCCCCAGCTCTGTATGATGGTACCCTTCTTTCAGGCTTAGGAAGTCAGTCAAAGGTCTGCCACTCCCTGTCTCCACCCTCTAAGGTTACAGCAGAGAAATGCCACTGTGACCTTCATCCTCACTGTTCACAGAGAGGAGTCTGCTGGCTAGAGCTTTTCCCCGAGTCTTGCTTGCAGCATCCATCTTCAGAGGCAAGAGGGAAAGTCTTTGGCTGTTCTGCGGACCCCCACAAGCAAGCCACCCCTGGGCTTTGGGTTTCCATGTGGCTATTTCCCGGGCACCGGGGCTCTGTCTCTGGGGACTTAGCAGAGGGGAACTACCTTGTGACTGGGGCTGGGTAGCTATGGGTCCCCCTGAACATGTGTTCCAACAGCAGCTCCTTCCCCAAGGAGCCTTCCATTCAACCCGGGGTCCCCTCCCACAGTCATGGAAGCACAGAGGAGTGTTGCTGCCATATCCAGGATGTAGCTCCAGGACCAGGAGCAAGGCCGGCTGGGAAAGAATGACTTAATCAATCAATCAGCTCAATAATGACTTGAATCAATCAGCTCAATAATCATTCATTTGACAATGCTAACACTATAGGCCCGAGTCAGGCTGCCCAGCTCCTGATGAACTGATCTTTTGCTGGCTTTTAGTGAATTAGACCATGTCCCATGCCTCTGTTTCCTCATCTTTAAACTATGAGAGAAAATCCCCCAGTCCTGAGAGTAGCTGGAGAAAACAAATTGCATTTGTGTTTATGCAATGGGTTTATAGAAGAAGAAAACTCAAAATTGAGTGGGTTAAGAGGTGAGCGTGGATCTGGAATCATGGTGTGTGTGTGTGCGTGTGCGTGTGCGTGCGCGTGCGCGTGCAGGTGCGCGTGCAGGTGCGCGTGCGCGTGTGCGTGTGTGTGTGTGTGTGTGTGTGTGTGTGTGTGTGTGTGTGCGCGTGCGCGTGTGTGCGTGTGCGTGTGTGTGTGTGTGTGTGCGCGTGTGCGTGTGTGTGTGTGTGTGTGTGTGTGTGTGTGTGTGTGTGTTATGTGTGTGTATGTTCACCATATGCATGCTTGGTGCCTTGGGACATTGGAAGAGGTCCTTAGATCCCCCTGGTCTGGAGTTATGGATGGTGGTGAGACACCATGTGGGTGCTGGGAACTGATCCAGGTCCTCTGAGAGAGCAGCAAGTGCTCTTAACTGTTGAGCCTTCTCTCCAGCCCTGAGAGATTGATTGTACTCACACATGCCATAACACACATGTGGAGGTCAGAAGACAGCTTGTGGGAAGTGGTTACTGCCTTCCATCATGTGGTCCTGAGGTTTGAACTCGGGTCTTCAGGTTGGCGTCAAGCACCTTTATCCACGGAGTCATCTCTCTCTCCTGCTCTACCGTAGACTGAACAGTAGTTATGAAAATGGAAACAGTGCTTCCGACTAAGACAGCACGGGAGAGAGAAAACTCAACCATCGAGTGGAAAGGGAGGAAAAGAAAGAAGGCAAATGCAAAGACAAGGCGGAAGCCGGAGAGATGATCCTGAGGGTAAGAGCACACACTGCTCCTGCAGAGGACCTGATTCACTTTTGGGCAGCCATGACCACCTGTATCTCCAGCTCTGGGTGATGGCCTCATTGGGTACTTGTACACACACACACACACACACACACACACACACACACACACTCCAAGAAGAGATTCTAAGTTCATTGTGAGAGCAGGAGATTCATTTACAAGACAGGTTTATGGAAATACACACTACAAGCTCACCACTTAGAGATGTGTATGTTTTTATGACAATGCTGCAATCCAGTCTCCAGACCCCGCTGTCACCTCCAGGAGTTCTCTTGCATGCGTGTGCAGCCCTGACACCCATCTCCCTGCTTTGGTCTCTGGAGTTCTCCTTTCTTGAGAAAATGGTCTTTCTGATTTTAGCTCTGCTGGGTGTGAAGCTGTATCTCTGTGCCATCCTCCATGACTAAGGGAGCTGCTAGGGCTGAGATGTAGCTCAGGGGCAGCGTGTTTACCTGGTATGTGAGAGGCTCTGGGTTCCATTCCAGTACCATAAGAGCAAAATAAAAGCTCTCTGCTATGTATGTACACATTGGGCCATTTGTTAGCCTTTGACAAAATGTCTATTCAAACCTTTTGCCCGTTTTAAAATTGCGTTTTGTATCTTTCATCTGCATAGAACTCCTTTGTCAAATATGTTGTTTTTCTCTGGTGCTTATCTTTTCAAAAAGTCTTAAGCAAAGGACAGTAAGATGGCTGGCTCAGTGGGTAAAAGCACCTAAGGTCAATTCTGTTGACGGAATTCAATCCCTGGGACTTTCTCGGTGGAAGAAGAGAGTGAGCTCCTGGAGGTTGGCCTCTGACCTCCACACACCGCCTGAGGCATGTGCAAACCCAGCACTCTCCAGCAGCTGGTTTTGTGTGAACTCGATACAAGCTGGAATCATTTGGAAAGAGGAAAGCTCGGGTGAGAAAACGTTCTCACTAGACTAGTGTGATGATGAGCCTGTGGACCATTTTCCTGATTAATGGCTGACGTGGGAGGGCTCAGCCCATTGTGGATGGTGCCACCTCTGGGCAGGTAGTCCTGGGGTATGTAAGAAAACAGGCTAAGCAAGTCATGAGGAGCAAGCCAGTTAACAGCATTCCTCCATGGCTTTTGCTTTAGTTCCTGTCTCCAGGTTCCTGCCTTGAGTTCCTGCCCTGACTTCCCTTCATGATGGACTACAAGTTGTAAGCTGAAATAAGCTCTTTCCTTTCCATGCTTGTGGTCATGGTGTTTTATCACAGCATAGAAACGCTAACTAAGACACATCCCCATACCTATGCACACAAAATAAAATTTTTAAATGTTTAATAGGTTTAAAAAATCTTGTTACAATGTGTTTTGAAGGACAAACATTTTAAATCATGATACCTCAGTTTAACAGTTTTCTCCTAGTTCACACCTGGTATCCTATCTAGGATGCCTTGCGTAATCTAAGGTCACAAAGCTCTTTGCTATGTTTTCGTGTAGAGGTTTCTAGTTTTTAAAGTTAAGTTTAGAGTTTGGTGTGAAGTAAAAGGTGAGGAGTCTTTGCTTCTTTAAAATGTTTTCTAGTGTATGTGCAAAGGTGTGTATGTGTGTAAGGGTGTGTGTGCACAGGTGTGTGGGTGGCTGTGGGTATGCACAGGCGCATGTGTGGGGATCAAAGGGCAACTTTGTGGAATCAGTTCTCTCCCTTCCACCTTTAAGTCATTCCTGGGGACTGAACTCAGGTCGTCAGGCTTGCATGTCAAGCGCTTTTCTGTACTGAGCGGTGGCAGTCCTCTCCACCTTTATTTTTCGTTTGTTCATTTATTGAGACAGGGTCTCACTGTGTAGCTCTGGCTGTCTTGGAACTCACTATATAGACCAGGCTGGCCTCGAACTCACTGAGCTCTTCTTTTGTCATAATAAAAGTATTATGACTGAGTAGTTGACTACTATATTTATGATCATTCTTTTTTTTTTTTTTTTTTTTTTCTGTCCTAAAACTCTCTGTGGAGACCAAGCCGGCCTCGAACTCACAGAGATCCACCTGCCTCTATCTCCCAAGTGCTAGGATTAAAGGTGTGCACCACCACACCCAGCATGGTATCTTTTGTCTTAAAGTTTTTCCAGATCCAGGAGTCTTACACCCTCCCCAGTCACTGACAGAAAGCAAGCATTTCCATGGAGATGACACAGAAGATGTAGTCTACACAAGCAAAAAGCTCTATGGGAGAGTCTCACACAGAGTGTGGAGAACTAGAGAGATGGCTTAGCAGTTAAGATAGGGTGGGAGGGATGGCTCAGTGGTCAAGGGCATGTACTGCTTTTGCAGGGGACCTGAATTTAGTTCCCAGCACCCACGTTAATCAGCTCACAGCTGATGTAACTATAGCTCTATGGGAATTGACACCCTTTTCTGGTTCTGTAGGGAACATAAATCTTCAGAGGGACTGGAGAGATGGCTCAGGGTTAAGAGCTAGTACCGCTCCTCCAAAGAACTTGAGTTCAATCCCCAGCATTCATATATGGGACTCATAACTGTCTATAACCCCAGCTTCAGTGAATGGATGCAACACCTTCATCTGGCCTCTGCAGGTGCTTACACTCACAATGTGTGCACATGCATGCATACACACACACACACACACACACACACACACACACACACACACACACACACGAAATAATCAGGATGAAGAACAAGCCCTTCTTTTGGAATCACATAGGCAGTTAAGAGGGTCATAAGCAAGGTGGCCTGTTTTGAAGGACTGGCTTCTAGGAGACTCTTCCCAGACCTCAGTCCTGGCTAGAAGTGAGTAATACCTGACATTGGTAAATAGTTCAGGAACTCCCTTTTCTGGAAGTGAAGCAAGAAGACACTGCATGACATTTAAACAAGGGTCACCAGTCCTTCAGGGAGCCGCGTGACATGAGTGGCACCATCCACATAGCTCAACACCCTCAAAGGCCTGGTGGGAGCCCATGCTGGCTCTAGTTGGAGGTGCCTGTGGTCACTTCTGCTTTGCTGCTCACTGTCTAGTTTGTGCACTTGGGTTTCTGCAGGGCACTGCCTGATGTGCACCAGGTCAGAGGGCTGTTCCTGTCCAGTGAGGAGAAGCCCAGACGACGACCTAGACCTGACAGCACTTCTCCCAGTGCTCACCATCCTGTAAGCAATGCTCACTGCTTAGATGATCACAGCAACGTCTTCCATCTGTTACCAGGGGCTGGGGACAGGACCAGGGCTAGAAATGTCCTCCAACTAGGACCAACTGTGGCTCTGTCAGGTTACGGTCTTACGGTCTCAGGTACACCAAAATGGGACAGCCAAGATGGCTGAGATGCCCAGTGAGGTTACAAGTGTGAGTCACCTCAGGGATGTAGTCCACTGTGGCGTGACGGTGATGATGGGCAGGATGTGGTTCCTGGGGGCCCCATGTAGTAGAGCAAGTGTCTGGAGGAGTGATGAGCTGTAGTCAGACCGTTTCTCCAGTCTCACCCAGCCCCAAGATCCCACAGCCGCTTATAAAATAATCATTCAGAGGCTTAATATTAATTAGCAATTGCATGGCCTATGGCAGGCCTCTTGCTAGCTTGCTCTCATAACTCGACCCATTTCTATTCATCTGTAAGTTGCCATGTAGCCGTGGCTTCCCTGTAGCTTACATCTTGCTTCTCCTGGCGGTACTGACACTCGCCCCTCTGTCTTTCTTCTTCCTGTCTCTCCAGTTTGAATGTCCCGCCTCACCTTATTCTGCCTCACCGTTGGCCAAACAGCTTTATTTACCAACCAATCAGAGCAACACATATTCACAGCATACAGAAAGACATCCCACAGCAATGAGCCAGACCTCCAGGGCCTCTGAGTTACCCTGTGGTGTGGGTGTCTTCTGTTCCCACTATCCTGTGATTTCTGGAGTCACTTAGCTGCTTGGAGGCAGGTGACGCTCCACAGCCTGCTTCCCTCCTCTTTTCCTCTCAATGGCTCCAGTAGCTTGGTCTGAGGCCACTGCTTTCCGGGAGTCTGGAGCTGGCGGCAGTGCTTATCAGCTGCTATTCTGTGGCTGACTGCTGCTGCGGTGGTGTGTGTGTGTGTGTGTGTGTGTGTGTGTGTGTGTGTGTGATTACTGGAACATCTTCCAGATGTAGCCACAGCCACTCGATAGCCTGGCTCCAGCTGTGGTCTGGGGTCATCAGACTCCAGTTGGCCAAGCTGTTAGGTAAACAAAACCCCGCAAAGGTGAGGGAGACTCGGCTTCCGGAAGGGAAGGGAAAGGAAAGAATGGCCCAACCAGGCCAGCCAAGTGCTAATGCTCTTTTCTCTTTCCCTAGCCACTTCCTGCCTTTGCCAGGCTGCATACTTGGCTCCGAATGTAGGGTGCTCAGCTGTCTCCCAGCAACTCCTACCAAAGGGTCTATCTTGTGGACAGACCCGAGCCCCCATCCTTTCTCTGGCCCACAATGCATGCTGATTGGGGAGGTGGGGTTCACACAAAACACAGCTGGACAATTTGGTGCCAGCAAGATGATGTTCCATGTATACCTGGCCCAGAGTTGGGATGAACTCTCTGGATGTCCTAGGGGTGGGAGAGCAGGTTGTCCCTCTACCTCCACTGTCTCTTGGGGGGGCTCTGGCAAAAATAGCAGGTGCTACTGATGAGGTGCTGGAGGTTGTGGAGTGGGCACTTCAGAGCTGGCTCCTTTCTGCTGTGAGGAGCACACAGGTCAAGATGGGACAAAGGCAAGGCCTCTGCGGTCAGTGACTCATTCGCTGAGAGTGGACTCATCACATAGGTAGAAGCCCACCCTGAGCAAGGCAGAGTGAGACTCTATCTCTCTGTCACCCAATTGTCTATGCCTGACACGTCACTACAGGGCCTGGGACCATACTGCAAGAGGTGATGTCCTCACAGCAGCCAAGCTTTCAGATATCCCCCGGTCTCAAACATCCCCTGGCCTGGTGGTGGGCTGAGTGTGTCATCTGTGCTCAGTGTTGGACTATCCCTTCCCTCTCCCTCCCATTCCATAAAGGTGCGGGGAAGCAAGACACCAAAGAGACAGAGTGGCCACTGTGCTTTGTAGAACAAGTTGGCCTCAAATACTTTGGTCTCAACTGGCTTCAACAATACTCTCAGAAGAGGACAGCTCTGAGAGACAATGTGTGGACACATCTGTTTAGTGGGTCACCAGCAACAAAGGACCTACTAGGCTTTGCAGTACACGCAGATCAGTGGGCAACCAGGAAGCCTTCTTATCTCTCCTCCTCTCTGCCCCCGTAGGCTTTCTTTTGCTTGGAGGCTTCTGACCACACCTTTTTCTGGCCACCCTTTGCTCACATCTCCACTCAGGTAGAGCCCTCCTGAAACTTCAGATTCTGGGACCAAGTTCATTCACTACCCCCAGCACAGCCCACGTGCAAAGTTCATCCACCTGCCATTTTGTTTTCCCTGCTTTAGTCTCAAATCTGCCCCTTCCCAGAAGGCTTCCTGAGTTATTCAGTCTACAAATTCTTAATTTAGAGCATGTTGATTCTGTGGGAATGGGGCATTTGGTATCTCCACGGGGGTGATATCTCCCAGTGGAAAGAATCCTCTATTTAATTCTAAAAACAAAACCCCCAAAACAAAACAAACAAAAATCCCTGTTTCGTCTTTGACAATTTTACCAGTTATTTTTCTGTCAGTGTAATAACAAAACCCTGAGCACAGACAACTTAAAGAAGAGGGAGTTTATTTTGGCTTATGGTTCCAGAGGGGTGAGAGTCCACCATGGTGAGGCAGAGACACAGCAGCACATGGCCAGGCATGGTGTCAGGAGCAGGGAGCTGAGAGGTCATGTCCTTAGCAGGGAACACAAAGCAGAGTGAACTGAAAACAGTGTGATGTTACTCTCAATTCCTGCTGCCTCCAGGGATGTGCTTCCTCCAGCGAGGCCACATCCCCTAAACCTCTCCAAACAGTGCCACCTGGAGGCCGAGTACCTAGGGGATGGATTTCTCATTCAAACCACCACCACAATGATGAAAAAGGCAGCGGTCACCACTGAGAATTGTCCTCGAAGGACTATGGAAATGACTTAGTAGGCGAAATGCTTGCTGTATCTGAATTCAGATCCCCGGGCCTCACTGTAAAGCTGGACATGGTGGCGCCTGTGAGACTCCATGAAGTGAGGATTGGAGAAACCCTGCAAGTTCACAGGCTGGAGAGCCTGGTGGAAGGAGCAACCCACAAAGGCGCCCTGTCTCAAGCGAGGCGGAAGCTGAGGGTTGACCTGAGATTGTCCGCTGACCTCCAAATGGCTGCCAGTGATATACTTCCTTCGGCAAGGCCACACACACACACACACACACACACACACACACACACACACACACAAACACACGCACACGCGCGCGCACACACACACACACACACACACACACACACACAGAGAGAGAGAGAGAGAGAGAGAGAGAGAGAGAGAGAGAGAGAGATATTTAAAACCATTGTGCTGGGACTGCATGGATCAGTGGGTAAAGCATTTGTCCAATAAGTCCTAATGGCCTAAGATTAATCCCTGAAATCCCTGGAACACACTTCCAACTGTTGTCCTCTGACTCTGTACCTATGCCATGGCATATGTGCTCCTACACTCTCATCTCTTTCTCTCTCTCTCTCTCTCTCTCTCTCTCTCTCTCTCTCTCTCTCTCTCACACACACACACACACACACACACACACACACAATTTTTAAAAATCTAAAAAATGGAAAAAATACTGCACCTAAGCCCACTGAACTATTTCCCAGCCCCTATCTATTTGTCTCAATGAATCTTGAGAAGATTTAAAGGTGTCAGGTTCTGTTAAAATGGGGAAACTGAGGCTAAGAGGACCTATGAAGTTTGCCTGAGGTTGTAGAGAGAGGCCTTGAGCCCGACCTTCCTGGATCAGTCTACCTCCTGTGCCTCTCTGCCTAGCCTCTCCTCTCTGATTCTCTTTAATTTCCTAACACTTTTCCAAGTGGGCTTGTTTCTCACTTAACTCTCTCCAAGGGTCGGCAGGCTGAGGCTGCTGATCCTGTTTTTATAGGTAAACAAACAGTTTGCAGAGGTAGACAAGGGGGCTGAGGTCAGCTACAGCGTTAGGGTATGTGGCCCTGGGACCCCATGCTTGTGCCTGATCAGGCCTCACCAGCCAGCAGGATGGACACATGGAGGAGTTAGCCTGGTTCAGCTATCCTGGGCCACTCTAGCTCCCCAGCTCCCCCCTCTCCTCTTTCCTTCTGGTCCTCCTCAGCCAAGACCCTGTGGTTGGCCTGCCCACAGAGACCCAGTGCCCAGCATGCTGCCCCTAACTACAATCCCAGCTCTTCCAGCAGGACAAGTCTGGGAAGCGGGTGGGGAGCTGTAAAGCCCTTTTAAAGGAGCAATAAAAGTTTTGGGTTTCAGATCTCTTCCTGAAGAAGAGAATAACAGAGACAGGAAATTTCAGTAGCAGACTGACAGAGGCAGGCGGCAGCACGCAGACTGCCTCAGACAAAACACCTCTGCGCGCAGGTCCTGGCGCAGGTCCTGGCAGCTGCCCAGGTGCTCTCCTGCTCCCCAACAGCCTCTCCCCTGCTGGGGGAAGCCAGGCTGCTGCCACAATGGACTGTTGTGTCTGCCTTGCTGTAAATGTTTATACTATCCCTCTCCATTTGCCTTGCTGTCCAAGGTAGGGCACACTCTCCCCCTGAGTGGGGCCCCAAGGGGGTGTGCCAGGAGGGTATGTGGGCACATTGATGGTGGGACCAAGGCCAAGGTGCATTTGTGCTGGACACTAAGATGAATGTGGTCATGCCCAGGCCCAGGATGGCTGTGATGGGTCTGCGCCTACTCATCTTCCCAGATTTGGATGTGATAGATTGGGAGGAGGGACCCATCCTCCCACCCATATCCTGTCAGGGAAGCCCCAGCCAGATCTGGGACTCCCAGCCTCTTTGCTTCTGCCTCTTGTCTTAACTTGGGATTCCTCAAACCTGAACATCCAGTGAACTTAGAAACAGGGCTGGAGGATGGGGGGGATAGGACACTAGATTCAAACTGAGCTTCCAAAGTACAGTGTTTGATTTTGAATTGAAGTATGTCTTCTCTAAGTGGGCCGGAGACAGGGGAATGCACAGGGGCCAAGGGCAGGTACAAGGCTGAGGCATTGACTCAGGGAAGGCTACCCAGTGAGAGCACAGGGTGTTCACATTACACGGTCCTTAGCAGCCACAGCAGCCCGTTCTTATTACAGGCCGAGTGTTCACTGTGGACTCGGGGCTTCAGCTGCCCAGTTAAGCTGGATGCCCTTCCTCATGCCATGCCCAGGATCTGCCTTTTGTCCACATTAGCCCACCCTCCCACATAAATAAGAACTTTTTCTTTGTCAGGGGCCGGCTTGATGTCTCTCGGAGCTGGCTGCCCAACTCCTCCATCCGAGCGCCCCCGTTAGAACTTGGCCTGTTCAGTCTGTACTTTCGCCTCCACTATCACTGAGACTGAGGGTCCCATATCATGCCCTTGACTCTCACTCTCTCTCTCTCTCTCTCTCTCTCTCTCTCTCTCTCTCTCTCTCTCTCTCTCTCTCTCTCTGTGTGTGTGTATGTGTGTGTGTGTGGTCTAATTCTCTACCAGGTACCTGGAGTTCAGATGCGTCCCGGTGTCTACAGTCCTACTCATGGCTAATTTCAACTTGACATTGCTACTTACAGTTCTGACTCAGCTTACCAACAACCACCGTGCACACGATCAGCTGCCCCAAGAGGGGACCCTACATCCATACAGCAAGTTCCTTCAGGCAGTGTGGCTCTTCAACTCTGAGGAGCACCGAGTGGAGCTTTTCTAAGCACTCTACAGATGGGGTGTCAGGATGCATGCTTTTGGGTCTCCCCATCATGTGAGATAGGAGAAGTTCTGTCTAGAGTCTTATGTGGCTGGATGACCTTGGGAGCCCTCTTGGGCTCCATATGCCATGATTGTCAAATTCCAGGGACACAGAGACCCTGGGCTGGACAGCAGCAGGGTTCATAGTCATTGACATCTAAGGTCTGGTCCTTTCTTGCTAGTTCTGAAGTGCCAGTGGCCACTGGGGAGCATGGTGGCTCATCTCTTCCTGTCTTCCCCTCCTGGCCTAAGATGTCAATGTAGACTTTAGAAGAGGCCACAGGGGAGTGACTGAGGAAAGCCCTAGGTGTCATTGCCAGGTCTTCAGTCACTGTCCTGTGTTACTAGTGTCCATGGTCCTCAGTGTTCTCATCTGCAAACTGGGCTCAGGATTGTGCCCAGGGCCCCTGCAAGCAGCCATGGGAGCTGAGATGTTTGGAGAGTAAGGCTACATTTGGAGCCCTATAGGCCAGGCACAGGCTGCAGCGGCCAGGCTGAGGGCTTGGGTGCACCTCCTAATCTTCCGTGACTTACAGACTTGGCCAGGTGCCCAGAAGACTCTCATAAATCAGCAGCACCGCCAGGGAGAGCCTGTCAGTATGGCCCTTTGGCTGGGCCACCACTGGCCCCTCCCTGCTCAAGGACATCTTGTTGCCTCCAGTTTTCCAAGAGTGGCTGTAGAGCTGGAGGCAGGCAGGGTTGCTTGCTTGGGGTTGGGGGTAAGAAGAGAACTGATGCGCTGGACACCCTGCAGACACCTGCTTCTGGAGGGGCCCTGGCATGTTTCATCTCTGCCTCTCACTTGGGGTGAGCAGCTCTGACTCAGTAGTTATTCCTATGGAAATAAGAGGTAACCCAAAGGAAGACTGGGCTCCAGGACACCCTGCGTCTCCCTGGTGTGTGAGCTCATGGGATATATGCTTAAGGTACATATGTGTCTATCACGTGCAGGCATGTGTTTACAGCTGCCTGTGTGGTGTGTTTATGTGACTGGTGGCCAGATGAGGGCACAGCAGTGAGGTGAGTGAGGCCTCCATACCTCAGGGCCCTGTTCCTGTTCTCCTGACTCTGAATTTTTTCCTTTATTTGTTATTTAGATTTATTTATTTTTATATTTTGTGTTTGGGTGTTTACTTCCAAGTATGTGTGTGCACCACATATGTGCCTTGTCCCTTGGAGGCCAGAAGAGGGCTCTCATGGTGATCATATCTTCTAGAACTGGAGTTACAGATGCTCGTGAACTGGGAATTGAACCTGGGTCCTCTGGAAGAGCAGCAAGTGCTCTCAGCCACCTAGCCACCTCTCCAGCCCTCCGCTCCTTTTCTGAGGAGCCTCAGAGCCCAGACTATGTGTCTTGGCTTCCTTACCTGATAAATGAGGCCTAGTCCCTCAGAGCCAGATTTGAACATTCTGAGGTGCCCTGTGGCATCCTGGGCTGCTCTATCATTAAGAATCTCTGGGGCCAGAGATGGGGTAAGGCCTATGGGTAACCTCTGTCTACCACCAGGACCTGGGGATATGAGGGCAGGGAAGGGACAAGTAGAGATGGCCGAGATACAGAGAGTTGTGGGTGCTCACGGGGGTAGGCACCCAGAAGGCTAGGCTGAGGGGTAAGCTAGGAAGAGAGGAACATTAAGGCAAGTGGTGGAGCTGGCTTCCTTAGGAGGTACAGGAGATGACTTAGGAGAGATTGCCAGCTGCCTGGTGGGTGGGGACCAGATGTGGGTAGCTGCTGCCTTGAAGTGGCACCATCTGGAGACATTAATAAGTCCCAGACAGGTGTAGGTAACTTCCTGCTGACAGCTGGGCCTTGGGTCACCAGGAAAGGGTATGGCTTGGGGTGCTGGGGAGATGCAGGCTTGTGAGGTGATGTCTGAAAGCTGCTGTGGTGGCTGCCATGCCCTGCCATGCCCCGACCCCCAGTCTGTTATAGACAGTTCTGCTCATAGTATGGCGCAATACCAACAAGGCCTGGCCCAGGGGTGTCACCTGCCCTCGCCTTTTCTTCAAGGCCCCAGAGTGAGCTTCAGGCCAGTGTAGAGTAAACTGAAGACCAGCAGTGTACCCCGCCTCCAGCCCAGGTACCCAGGCCAGCAGCAGATTTAGCTCTGTGTCTACCAGCACCTGGACTTAGGCCAGCTGCTGATCCTGAACTCAGGCACTCCCCCAAGACCGGAACTGTAACACTCAGCGCAAAGACTTTTTCTAGGACCCGGATGTATATAAGGTGTTCTTGGAGGCTAATGACTAGTGGTGGATCAGGAGTTTACTCTGAATGGCTTGATCTAAGACCTGGCTAAAGGGATGGGGCCCAGACAGGGGCATACAAGCTTGGGTCTAGGTCAAAGCTGGTTTCACTGGCTCCAGCTTCGTAAATGGGGGAAGGGGACTTGCAGAGCCTGGGCAGAGGGCACAAGTGACAATACCAGTTTTCTAGAGAAAGCAGACAATCTAGGTAGGCAGGACTTAGGAACTAGATCACCCCTGTTGTGTACACTGCTGGGATGGGACTTGTGGCCAGTATCTACTGGTCAAGAGCTCTGCCGGGCACACCTATGGTTATGAAGTCCTAGAGGAGAAAATTCCTTTTCTTTTTCTGCAACAGAGTGAAGCAACTGGCGAACGTGAAGTTAGTGGGTCTCTAAGCATCGTTTAGCAGAGTGTAGCAGGTCTGCTGGTCTCTTGGGGTGCAGAAGAGACCATTTCTCATTGACACACCACTTGGGGAAGCATAGGAAGTATCTTGGGAGAGATGGTGGGACTGCCAGACAGGAGGGCAGGGACCTAGAACAGGGGCCGTGGTCAGACACAAGTGCAGCAGAGGGTGGAGAAGGTCAGCTTGGCGGGGGTCCCTGTGTTCCCAGCCTTCTTGTTGACCTTGGGCAGCAGCAGGACGAAGGACATGGCCAGGGCACAGTGGTAGAAGCTGTGGACATAGGTGTAATCCCATTCCTGTGGAGGAGAGTGAATCAGTGTAGAGCCTCAGCCCCTTCCCTGGACTAAGCCCTTCTAGCCATCTGGTGCCTCTGCTGGCCATCCCACTCTGAGAATATGGCAGAAAGGCTCTCTGCCTTCCTCTGTCCCCTGTCCTCTGGGTTCTGGGCACCAGCCCCTGGCCTCTTCCAGGACATGCATCAAGCTTCCTGAAGTCAGCCTGATTGACTCCCTGTGACCCTCGGGTCCATGCAGGCTGTGATGTGGCACACTGGGGGTGGAGAGTACCAACTTCAAGTCCCACTACAACAGAATGCATGACTTGGAGCCTCCCTGTGAAAACAAGCTGCTCTCCTGTCTGTTAAGTCAAGCCATTTCCAGAGGGCTCTGGAGGGCTCAATCCCCTCCCCACAGGCCTGATACCTCAAAGAAGAAGCGAAGCATCAGGGCCAGTGCCCCAAAGCAGAGGCCAGGACCTATCTGCTGAGTGTAGATGCTCTTGTCAGGGTACAGACCCTTCTTCTCTTTCATCTTCTTCAGCTGTGGGGGCAATGTGGTAACATTAAGGTTTTTGGGGTGCAGTACAGGTTAGAGCCCCTTCCTGAGTTGTCTGGGCATGATCCCACTGCCATCCCCTACCACCCTGCCATCTTCAGGTAGGAGAAGTGCCCCAAACCCCTTCCTCTGCATGCCCAAGCACCTCTGTCAGTTCTGCAAAGACTGGGCTCCCCTGAAGCAAAACTGGCAGAGATCTTTGCCTGAGTGATAGGGTTGGGAATCTCTGGGCCAGTTTTCCCTGGGTCCCCACTGCCCTTGTTGCCTCTCTGGGAAGTAGCAAGGCCACTGATGCACTCCTATCTCCTAACTAGATAGAGGGCATGCCCACAGAGATTGTTAACAGTGAAAGGATATCAGCTTGTTTGGGACCTATGAGCCCTGCACTCCTTCCTCTCCAGGTGGCTTCTGTGGGACTTCTGTGGCATACAGATGAATATAATCAGCTTTACCAGCCAAGTGGTGCTTTTCCATTGACATTGATTTCTCAGGCCCTGATGTCTTACACAAGTGTCTGGTGTGTGTTCAAGCTTGGTAAGATGAGATATGACATAGAAGAGATGAAATAGCTGTGGTTCCTCAGTGGAATGCAGACCCTTGGGTCCCAGGGGTATTTTAGACTCAGGATGGTTCAGGCTTCAGTGGGGTGGACTATTATACATACCACTGTCAAATGCACGCTGTGGGCACGGCACAGCAGCCCTGACTGCACACATCACTAACATTGGAAACACCAAGGCCATCAACAGCTGGTCACAGCTGGCTTTACCACCAAATGAGTGGTGATATGGTGCTGTTTCCAGTCTTCTAAAACTTGCCATTGTTAACAGGAATTGAGGACCCGGGGAATGGTGTCAGTGCTCTGGGTACAGCTGATTAGCCTGGGTGCAGGTGCTGGTGGCCTGGGAAGCCCTCATGTGGCCAGTTTCACAATTGTCACACTGGGGTCCCAGAGAGGGAACGAATATCCAAGGTCACCCATGGGTCTTCTTTGTCCCAGGAACCCCTATCTTCCGTTTAACTCAGTTTCTGCTCTCCAAGTGTTGTTTCCATACTTCCTCCCCCAAAGGGTGAGCCATGGGAAAGAATGCTGTCCCCATTCTCAGAAGCAGGTCCAAACCACCTGCATATTTAGTGGTCTAGGAGACGGGATCTGTGGGTGCTGCAGCCTCTCACACTCCCATTCTCTCCAGAGACCTGGGAAGCCTGGCATTTACTGAGGGATGCTGACACATGTACGCTATCCTGGTTAGCTGAAGTCCAGTCAGTATGGGAGTGCTGGACTTTAATCCCAGCATGCAGGAGGCAGAGGCAGGAGGAGCTCTGTGAGTTGGAGGTCAGCCAGAGATACAAAGCGAGACACTATCTTTAAAAAAAAAAGATTCAGTCAGATCCAGATCCAACCAAGGGCAGCACAGGGGCCATGATGGGCAGGATGAGGAAGCAACATCAGAAGGAGCCTTCATGTTTATGCATTCCAGCTTGCTAATTAACCGTGCAGAACCCTAGCACCTCTGCCACAAAGAGGCTTTGGTCTTCAGGGTCAGCTAGGGCCAGCTTCACCCCAATTAGAGCGAGACAGAATCTAATCATTGTCCCCTGAAAAGCCAAGTCCAGCAACCACTGCCTACTGGGGCTGCAGGTTTGCCTACTGACCCCTGTGCACCCTAGCTTCACCCTTAATTAAAAAGCAAAATACACTTGGGTTCCTGGGAGCCCGCAGGAGTAGGAGGTGCTTGGAAGCTTCCTGCCTGCTTTTACCTGTTCTCCCTTTGCTGTGGATGGATCAGAGCCTCCCCCTCCCACTCCCTGTCAAACCACTGACTGGCCTGCTCTGCACTGCTGAGGTTCTACTCAGGGGGAACCCCAAGATCCAAAGTGGTGCCACATGCAAAATGCAGAGGAATGGTGTGAACTTGGGGCCTGGGCTGCCACCTGCTTGGCATGAATGAAGCCTGCTGGCCGTCCAGGTCTGTGTTTTGGGCCTGACTGCTCTGAGAGGGGTCCAGGAGACATCCCTGGTTCTAGTCTGCTATCAGGACCCCGTTCATGTTGGCTAGCTTAGGTGGGCTCTAGACCTTGCAGCCAGGAGGTTCTTGGGACTGTAGAGGGCAGAGTAAGTGTCAGGTACCAGGCCCTCCTCTGGGGTAGTCTTACTGAAAACCCTCTTCACCCACACCTCAAACCTTCCTTCTTCACGAGAACTATATCCAAAGCTTGCCTCCTTCAGGCTGCTCTCCAGATAACCGGTGCTGTAAGCAGCCATTATCTCTCAGAATGATAATGACGGTGATAATGATGGTGATAACGACGGTGATAATGACAGTGATGGTCATGATGATGAGTGGTCTCCTCATCTCTGGTTACATTAAAAGCCATGTATGTACCCATGCTTAGAAGCATTCTTTATGAGTATTTGGACACATAGCAGGGGAAAAAAAAGGAGTTTTGACTTTACCCAGGACCAGTAATTACTGATGAGCCAGCAGCAAATAGGGTTCAAGCATGAGTCACCATTTCTAAGGATTCTAGGAGTTTGGGCTCAATTCTTATGTTAGTTTGTCTGCATGTAAGGGTAGGAGGTATAGGACCCCCAGATAGGAGAACCAAGGTCAGGGGAGAACTGCAGATTCCCTGGGCCCTTTCAGCTGAGATACACATAGTACTCACCCATTTCATAGCAATGATGAGGATGGCTGTACCTATGGGGCCTGAGTATACCCCATAGCCCCAGCGGTCATGGAAAGTCCGAACAGCGATGGTAAGCACACCGAGCATCGTGAAGGTTGACCTCTGGGGTTCATCAAAATCAGCCAGTGCTGGAGAGAGGCACAGGAATGGTGAGTTGCTTCCCTCCCCTTGGCTGTGCCCCTACCCTTGGGAACCCATTGGGATGTCCTCTCAGTCTGTAGGACCCAAAGGCCCAACTTGGTCCCCACAGGATCTGAATTTTAGTTATTTGGAGGAAACAGGGGATGCTGCTTCCCCGGATCAGCGTGGCTGTAATTAAATGTAGACTGAGTGATCAGTATTTCCTGGGAATCCTCAGATGAAAGACTTAAGACTAGAGATTTGTGAGCAGGTGAGTGGTGCATAGGGCTGAGTCTCAGGAGGGACCCTCAGGTAACATGGCCCACCTGTGACAACACCCCTGAGAAACAAGGTTGAGTTGATTTGGTTTCTCCCTTTTCTTTATTTTCTTTCCCTGTCCCTCCCTCTCTCCCTCCCTCCCTTCCTTTCTTTTCTTCTTTCCTTCATCCTTCCTGCTTTCTTACTACCTCCATCCTTTCTGTGGTGCTTTGAAAGAAAATGTTCCCCACAGTCTCACAGGGAGTGGCACTATTGGAAGGTGTGGCCTTGTTGGAGGAAGTGTGTCACTGAGGGTGGGCTTTGAGGTCTCGGAAGCTCAAGCCAGGCCTAGTGTGTCCCATTCTCTTCCCGCTGCCTGTGGATTCAGATGTAGAACTCTCAGCTACTGCTCCAGCACCATGTCCTCCTGCATGCCGCCAATGCTTCCC
Source organism: Onychomys torridus (assembly GCF_903995425.1). Lineage (NCBI taxonomy): Eukaryota > Metazoa > Chordata > Mammalia > Rodentia > Cricetidae > Onychomys > Onychomys torridus. Next base: position 11,910,335 of record NC_050446.1, on the reverse strand, counting down.
ACCATGACGATAATGGACTAAAACTCTGAACTGAAAGCCACCCCAACTAAATGTTTTCCTTTGTAAGAGTTGCTGAGGTCATGGTGTCTCTTCACAGCCATAGAAACTCTAACTAAGACACCTTCCTTCTTTCTTTCTTTCTCTTTCAAATTTTCACAGTGCTGGAGATGGAACCAATGGATGAACCCTATTGCTCACCAGGCCAGCGCTTGACTACTGAGCTGTACTCCAGGTCCAAAGGGAGGATTTTGAATGGCCTACCTTCCTAAAACCCAGAGCTGAAGATGACCCATAAGAGCAAATGTTCCCTTGAGCCTGGGGTATGTTCTGGGAGGCTAAGTCCCTGACTTGAGGGCAATGGTGGTCTCTGTAGGGCTGAGTGTGGGAACACTTTTGTCCTCTCCTTTGTGTGCCTTTGCTTTTTAAATGTCACAAGTGCTTATTACAGGAATTACTTAAGGATGTGAAAACTCAGAGCACAGGCATCGAAGAAATGTGCATGTTTCTTTTAGTAGATTAAGCCGCTGGCTCTGCAAAGCAGAAAGGAGGGAGAGGATCTCAGAGACGGGCTGGGTGCTGGCTGGTGTTGGGGAATGGCTCCCCCAAACTGGCAGAGATAGCCACTCACCCATTAGTGAGACCCACATGCTCAGGGCTGTCCCATAGATGCTGAAGTACTCCAGGGTGTCACGGCGCATGAAACACAGCATGGACAAGCCAGGCCCATCACAGGCATGGGAGAACTGTGGGAAAACACATGAGGTCAGCAGGCCGTGGGCATCGGTGATGGGTGAGAACTGGTCCCAAGCCACAGGCCCCTCACTAGCGTGAGGCCTTAATGGCTTTGTAGGTCAGTTTCCCCATGTCATCAGGGCACGGGGTTGGATACTCCCCCTGAGGAGGTGTTGTGGAGATTAAGCAGGTGAGACCATCAGGACTGGAAGTAAATATCACTTTCAGACTCTTACCACTGGCCCAGGGCTGGTAGTCATCTCAACAGGTAGATGAAGCCTGTTGAGAAGGGGACCCTAAAATACCACTCACACACACCCTTTGTCCCTGGGCTGATTGCAAGGGCACACATGTTCCCGCGTCAATCTTTGGATGTGAGTCTTATCCTGGACCCCCTGCTCTTCACAAAGGAGGAAGACTTCAGACTCCTCCATGCAGGGGCTGATCCTGCCACCCTCTTTTCTACACCTCTCCCCCATATTCCAGCAGGCGTGTTCCTGACGTGTAGCTGAACAGATTTACGTTTAAGCGAAAGGCCCTATATGAAATATTTCCAAGTAGTCAACTTATTTCTTACAGAAAACAACTCTCTCTCCCTTTGCTTCACATTTCATCATTTTAAGTAATATTTAATTACATGACATAATTATTTTGACAAGTGAAACTGGCACAAACAAGCCCAGGAGCCAGCACAATCGGCTCTTGGTAAACCCAGCTCAGCAGGAGGGAGCAGGCAAGCTGGAAAACAGCCCTGTCTGGAGGCAGCAGGGGCACCATAGGGGGCCAGGACCCTGCATGATGGATGTGTCAGTCAAGCACGTGGGGCCTGACTTAGAAGCTTAGAGACCTCCTGCTGATCACAGTTGCATGTGGACTGTCAGTCAACTGAGAGCATCCAGGGGAAGGGAGGGGTGGTCCAGCTTCTGTGTTGGATCAGCCAGCCCCCACCCAGAGCTTTGATGCTGCCTTGAGCTTTAGGTACCTGGACCTTTTAAAGGGCGAAGAGGAGGCTAGCCAACCAGGTGTGAGCTCTAACTGTTTAGCTTAGGGGAGGACAAGCTTCAGGTGGGGTCAGATCAAGGCTCTCAAGCAGAGAAGGGAGGGGACTCAGCTCTGGGAGGGGCTCCTGATCTTCTAGTCCTTATAATAAAGCCACCTCACTCATCCCCACTTGGGCCCACCGTCTGTAACATCTGTGCTCCCTTTTGGTGTACAGGCCCGAGAGAATGAGTAAAACTCACTCGCTGTGAGATTCTGAAACATCAGTACCTTCCCCACGAGGAGGAATGAGGAGCGGCAGAGCCTCATTAGGCTGTATCCCAGCATGGAGTACTCGCCTGTGTGTGAGGGCCAGAGGAGGAGGCTTTACAGCAGATCTAACTGTCCCCAGGCCCTGAGGTTCATTTGGGATCTGTGTGACTGTGAACTTCCCTGGGGCATCCCCTAGGATGGCAAGGAGGCAAGGGCAAGGCAGTGATGAGTACACTTCCTCCCCAGAGGCAGGTGGATTTGACCCAACTGAGGCTGGGCTAGGACATAGCTGGGTGTGGCAGGAGCTCCAGCCCTGCTTTTTGGCCCAGCAGATCTGGCAGAGGGGTCCACAAAAGAGGCTGGTCTCTCAGGGCCTCCTCTGTCCATTTGAGTGAGAGCACCTGTTCTGTGGGGCTTGCAAGGGGACCCTTCATGATAACTCCATAGCGTTATCATGGGAATGATTTTTCTGGAAAATGCTGTTTAATGTTTGCCTTTACAAATCAAACTTTCACCCAAACTGAAACCAAATTAATATTGTCCTTTGAGATCATTTAAACTCTGTACTCACCCTGGTCAGAATTAATTTACCTCCGAGAGAAACAATGCAATCAATCTTTGAATTTCTAGTGTAACCAAGTCCTACAGGCTCAGATGCATGCATAAGCTTTTGATTGTTCTGTAATCTCCATCTGTCCTTTGTGACTTTTTTATGCCCCTGACTCAGAATAGTATGTTTGTGTAAGATGTGGTGACCAGGGCTAAGACCATGTGTTAAAATCAGCAAGGCATTGAAAACATGTGCTCCTCCCCTCAAAAAAAAAAAAAAAAATACCGCATGTTGAAAGCAACATATGGGTATAGGCTGAGAATATCTGCATGTGGCTTTGTATGCTGTTGAGTCAATAGGGCCAGAGAAACAGCTGTCTCCCTTGTGAGACTCCTGCAGAAGATTAAGACTCAGATCCCCCATTCTTTTTAGCCTGTTTGCTGTACTGTCCAGCATGTGGAAAGGATGCAGTTGTCCAAGATTCTTAGATTAAAATCTGCTGTTAGATTAGATGGCTATAAGATTAGCTAGAACCAGGGAAAGCAGAACTCTTTGGGATAAATCAGGCCCACTCTTGGGTAGCTGACACCGAGAGTCATTCTTGTATTTCGGCATCAGCACACCACACAACTGGTGGTTGCCATGGAGGGTCCTAGAGGAGCCACGTGGAAGGCAGAAGAGGCACAGACTGTGGCTTTGAGGCCAGGGGACATTTGTCATAGGAGACAGCTGGCCCTGCCACTCTGGGTGGGGTGGGGCAGGGTGGGTCTCTGAGGCTGGTGCAGAGGCAGCTGTAGACCAGCCCAGGCCGAGGGCAGGCAGGGGTGACCTAACTGGGGCCTGTGAGTTGCTGGGCTATGTCTAACATGGGCCTTGGGCACAAGAACCTGGTTTTTGTCCCTGACCATGGGGTCTCATCTTGGCTCTGACCTTAGCGAGGTTTCACGAGGAACAAATAACAGTGTGGGAAAGCACTGTAGGTAGGCCAGGATCTCAGAGTGCTGTTCATGGTGACATCAGTGGCCCAGCTTCTCTGAGACTCAGCTTCCTCTTCAATCAAATGCAAATCGCTACCCTGGGCTCAGGGGTGATACTGAGCCCCTCACACCCCACTTGCTGCCTGTGGCTTGTTATTGGCCTAATGACCTCCTCTCCTAACATGAACTCAGATACCTAAAGCTTCCAGTTCCTTGGAGAAACTCACTGTATCCATGCGACCACCACAACCAGGAGGTAGACATGTGCCAACACCCCCCGCCCCCCGCCCGACTGTTGTCAGCCCACAAGCACTGGTGGCTTCTCCCGCCACTAGAAACCACTCTGGTTTACTCAGGCTATGGAGCAGTATGTGGGCACACACGTGTGTGCTCATGGCCTCACTCAGTGCCAGCTGAGTAAGTACCCTCTATACTCCATGCTTTTGTCCACTGAGGCCCTGCTGCTGGGAGAGTCAGGCCTAGGGACAGGATACTATTTTCCAAAGGTTTGGCTCTGCCTTAAGAAGGAGACTAACAGGCTGCTTGCCAGCCCTGAGCATGTATCCTACCAATGTGTGGGTCACACACCACACAAACTGTTGAGGGATAGGTGTGATGGGAGAGAAACACAGGTTATAGAGCAGTGAGGGAGATGGTGTGACCCCTCGTTAGAGGACAGCAGTGAGGGCCAGTGTGAGGGGGACTCAGGACTCAGGGGCACAGTGATAGGAAACCTGTAAGACAGAGGGAAGAGAGATGGGTAGGTGAATGGACAGGGTGAGATGGTTGGCTAGACAGATGATGAATAGATACACTAGAACAAGACAAATGATAAGTGAGAAGATGGTAGATAAATATATACATAGATGATAAATTAGATAGACAGAGCAGAGAGGAGAGTGAACTCCATGGGGGTGTAATTCTAGAAATCAAAAGAGCTGGATACAGACAGAAAGAAGGGAGAGACAAGCAGAGAACAAAACTAGACGTAGGACTAGTGAGGGAAGCAGAGGGAGTGAGGAGGTGCAGAGGCCCTGACACAAGGCTTCAGCAAAGCCGGCAGTGCCGGACATGCCCCTGAAAGACAGAGGACACACTCCAGGACGTTACCTGGGAACAGAGCGGGAGAGGGAACTCAGAGGCCGCTGGCCAGCCAGACACATAATGGAAGAGAAAGAAAGGATTCAGAGAGAGGCTGGCCCTTCTCAACGACGGTAGTTCTGAATTCTGGAGTCAGATCCACCCAGGCCCTCTTCCTTCCCTGAACCTAGTGGGTCCATTAGACTGCTCACTCACCCCCTTTCCTCCCTGGCTCGGCAACTCCCGGGACAAAGTTGGTAGAGAGGAGGGTGTGGGAGCAGAATAAGAAGCAACCTGCAAAGGTTGTCCTTAACTAACTGACATGGGGCCATCATGGGCTTGGCTTCAGTCACATGTGTCAGCCACTGCCCCCTCCCAAATTCATGGCACAGATGGAGAAACTGAGGTCTGTAGAGGAAGACAGACTCCAAACCCTCTCTTTCCAGTCACCAGGACACCCTCACACACACCTTTCTCTTCCAAATCATGTTTCTCCATCAGGGGTGGTGGCCCTCCCCAGGAGGTCTTCCTCCTAGGTTCCCACTTACCGCCACAAAGAACATGGTGAAGAGGTAGACCATGGACTCCATGTAAAACTGCCTCTTGGCAGCGATGCTCACTGTGGGGAGGAAGGCCAGGCTGCTGAGGGTAGGCAGGAGCAATTTGGCCACAACTGCCCCCATGGACCAGGAGGAAGGCACTGCCTGGGGAGAAGGTAGTGAAGGCCTTCTTGGTCTCTAGGGCAGGAAGAAAAAGAGCCCACTTCTTTACTTCATCAGCAGCCCTGACAGCAGCTGTGGCAGCGTCCACAAGGAGGGATCAAGTGCTCCAGGCCCCAGCATGTGTCCAGTGACACATGGAGAAGGTCCAACAGCTGATGCACCGCACCATGTGGTATGCACCTCTCTCTCTCTCTCTCTCTCTCTCTCTCTCTCTCTCTCTCTCTCTCTCTCTCTCTCTCTGTCTCTCTCTCTGTCTCTCTCTCTGTCTCTCAATAAAGTCGTATTTCTTCCCTTGGAGGTAATGCTTTTGGGCGGCAAGTTCCTATAACTGAGATCCTCCACTTCTTGTTATTTTCCATCCAGGTCTTTGTCCCAGGATGAACATGTCAAGGGTGCTGCTATTTGGGTCACAAGGGGTGCAAGAGGGTGAGAAAACTTAAAATGTAGCCAATTGTCTTCAGTCAAAGGACCAACAGAGAAGCACCACGGTTCACCAGCCTACGGGCCCTTTTTACTCAATGGTTTACTCCGCCTTCTCTGCTTAGTTACATTGTTCCTTAAGTTAGCAGACAGAACCCTCTCCATTCTAAAGCTGTTGTCTGGCCTTTTAAGTTCTTGTTCCCTCTTTTAACAACAGCTCCTTGGCCTGACTTCAGGAAATCACCTTCTCCTGTTGCAAAATGTCTTAGGGGAACTGTCTGGCAGGGACCCCTCAGCCCCCAGCCAAGGAACAACGGGTGTGTGGTCTGAGCTTCTCAGGCCAGCTCTTTCTTGGTTTATTTGCGATCAGCTTCTATTGCCAGTTGTCACTGTGCGTGGGGTTTAATCCCATAGGCTAAAGGGTTCTGGCAGGTGCACACACCTGTGTGACCCTCAGTGTTCACTCCCAGGGCTCCGGGAGAGGACATTCCTTTATGCCCTTTCTGGTAAGCTGCTCCCTGCTCCCTGTCAGGGGCAGCCACTATTACTGATTTCTGCCTGGGCCTGACTTCATTAGAACTTAATAGTGGACTGCACAGTGTGCGTTCTTCAGAGTTTGGCTCCTTTTGCTTCACCTGCACAGTGACCTTGAGCTCTGTCCATACTGTTCACTCCAGTGCCTCAGGTGGCTGGATGGGCCAGAAAGCTATCCGGATACTACTTCCCTTCCCCCTAGACCTTGGGGTGTAGTAGGCTCAAGGACCCATACACTCACAGGGCGGTGGTGGTGCACACCTTTAATCCCAGCACTAGGGAGGCAGAGCCAGGCAGATCTCTGTGAGTTCGAGGCCAGCCTGGTCTACAGAGTGAGATCCAGGACAGGTACCAAAGCTACATAGAGAAATCCTGTCTCAGAAAAAAAAAAAAAAAAAAAGGACCAATACACCCTCAGTGGTCTCCTCTAGGAGAGGTTGTGGGCTTCCCGTCTCTGTGAGGCCTTTCTGGAAGCCCCTTGTCTGATATCTGAGGTCCATTTCTCCAGCTCACAATGAAATAGCCAACTCGAGACACCTGGTTCTGTCATTCTTCTGCTTAAGACTTTTCCAAGGTTCTCTCAGTCCCTGGAGGAAGCTTAACTACTCAAAGAGATTCCCAAGCTGTCCATATCCATACCTAGATGCACACCCCAGCCCTTGCACATGCTAGACTCTCCTGTCTCAGATACAGCTTCTCCCCCAGCTTCCGCTGCAGGACAGTACTTCCTGTCCCTTGTTCCGGCTAAGGCCTGGTTTACTCCCAGCCTGGACAGTGTGTCTGAAATGAAGGCTTCTGTGATTGACAGACAGTGAGACAAGAGGTTCCTTCACTCTTCCTCTGCCCCTCCCCCAACTCCACATCCTTCCTATCCTGGCACTCACCAATCTGATAGAGATGCCGGTTTTGAATTGCTTGGGTCTTGAGTATGGGATCTGTCTGCCTGGCTCTCTGCCACAACCCCTTCAGGCCCAACCTAGTATTTTGTGGGTCTTCAACAAATACCAGAGAAATGAATGGCTGTTAAAAGAATGAATGAAAATCCAGGGAGGCGGGGCTGGTTTCAGTCTGGCTTTCTAGGGGCCAGTTCTCTTTCCAAATGGGAAAACCAGTCCCTGCTATATGAACGCTGGTGATGGGGGCTGGGGAGGTTCATGGTTGCCCCTGAGCAACTCAGGTGGGGTCTCTCATGACTCTCACTTCTCCCCCGACTGGTCCACCATTCTAACTCAGCCTCAGCTCCCACAAGAGTTCAAAGGGAGGGAAGGAATAGACTAGATGTCAGGTACTTAGGGAGGTGGCAAGGAGCACATGCCCCAGAGCCATAAACCCCAGAAGCAGGAAAACATTCCACAGCTGTGTGTGCGCACATGTGTGGGTATGTGCATGAGTGTGTGTGTGTGTGTGTGTGTGTGTGTGTGTGTGTGTGTGTGTTGCAGCTATGAACTCCAAGCCTGGCTGTAAGCTTCAGGAAGAGAGAGAGGGGGGGGGGGGGGGGGAGAAGGAAGTGGAGCTGTACATATGTTATAGCCATTAAAGAGGAAGGTGCTGAGGAGAAGATGTCCCAAAGCAGGGAGACAGGTGGCTGGGCCTGGGCAGCAGGAGAGCCCCCACATAAAGGCTGGACTGTGAGCTGCCCTCCGAGGGGGTGGACGTGTGTGGCTCCCGTCCCAGCCTGGCTGCCTGGCCACAGACCAGCTGACTCTGGAGAAGGCATCCAGTCTTGAACAGGACTGAAATGACCCTTGGGTCTCTCTGTAGCAAGGGAAGTTATTTGCCTGGGGGCTGGGGTTGAGGTAAGTAGAGTGGAACAGACAGGATGCTGCTCTGGGAGTAGGTGTTCCCCTGGAGACACAGGGACAAGGGTCAAGGGTCCCCCTGGGCAGGTTCAAGGCCAGCAGATAGAGGAGCTAGCTACCCTGGCCCTTCCCACCTTTGAAGCCCCCACCTGCCAGCCCCCTACCAGCTCTGTGCTTCCGCCCAACAGACCCCAACAGCTGTGCCACTAAACCATGAGTGTCCTTCAAGACACAGCCTGGTTCGGAGTGTGGCTGTTTCCCCACGGCACTGCATGTGCACATAAGTCTTGAAAATCACATACATTCAGGGTTTGTCCAGAGCTAGCCATATGCAGAGAGGTCTTCATGCTGTGCCTCATAGGTCTTTTGGCACCCAGCAAGCGCAAACCTCTGCCTTCTCCATTTTTACAAGGAGAAGACTGAGACCCAGGAAAGAATAAGGTCTCGCTCAATGTTACCCAGCCATATCAGACTGCCTGGTCTTGCCACTTCTTTTCCTTTGTCCTGTGAGGTCAGAGGGGCCAGAGCTGTTGCCTTCATGTCTTGGTTCATGAGTGGGCCCAGTGGACTCTTGGCATGTCCAGGCTTCAGTGCCCAAGGGTCCCAGGTGGCATCCCCTCTCTGTCCAGCAGGTGGCATGGTCCCAGTGGGACCATGTAAGGGTCAGCTTCTAGGCCACAAAGCCTGGAGTGAGGGCTGACCAGTTGGTCCCCCCTTCCCTAGCCCCTCAGCTGAGGGAGTGGCTGGGTTTTATAGAGGTGCTGACATGCATGGAATGCTGAGCTCTCAGCCTTCAGGACAGCTGTCTGTCTGCCCAGCTCAGGAGCGCTGTGCCAGCTGCTATACTGGCCTCCTCCAAACTTTGAACACCCGGTCCACAGGAGTGGGTCACCCCAGAGCACAGAGGCCTTGTTCCTGTCTGGGGTCTACTGAAGTCACCTGGAGGAAAGGAACAAGCTTCAAGCCTCTCTAATTCTACCTTTGAGGTCTGTGCGGAGGCAGCCATTTGGAGCTGGGTCTGGGTGCAACACAAGGATTGTGATTGGCAGCTGTCACCAAGTACAAGTACCTCAGGACACTGTGGCCCCTTAACGTGCCAGAAGATCATGCAAAGGCCTGCCATTCCTAGCATGGAGACTTTAGCTGCTTTATGTCCCCGCAAACTTCTGCTGGCAACTGTGTAAGGCCAAGTGGCTCAGGGCAGGCAATCCCCCTAGTAAGAACTGTGTGGTCTGCTCCATACATTGGTGGGTTCTCACCCTGGGAAGACCCTGGCTACCTTCTGGAGCTGGGTGCTGGAGCTGAGCTGGGTTTCAACTCCAGATTCCCTGCTGTTACCTAACCCCCAGACTAGCTGGCAAATGACATTCACTGTATGTGGCCAGAGGAGACAGCCACATGCCAGGTTTTTCTGTGGACCCAGGAACTTGCCCATAGCTGTGTAAATCTTCCCTTCCAAAAAAAAAATCTAACTCTAGGTTTTAATATAGCACTCAAGCTTCTAGATGTAATCTGGCTTGAAAAAGCTATTCCAAAAACCCTTTCAACCATTCACGTTTTGACCTCAAAAACCCTAACTACCCAAGAAGGCCTGATCAAATTCTTTATCATTATTTAGTATACTTCCCTTGATCCCTGGATTAGAAGATACAGGCTAGTGGTAGAGAAGTTGGTTGGGATGCCCATGGTCCCTTCCTTGGGCAGGAGGCCTTCTCCTGGATTTGCTGGTCTACTGGGATGTCCCTGGCTTTTGCTTCTGTGTACAGACCAACCGTGGACAAGCTGTGATGTCCCAGGAGCAGTGAAGGTGCAGTACCAACATTCCCTGGCTAGCATTAGCCTGGGTGTTCAGCTCCTCAGCTTTCTGTTTGTGGAGTTCCAGCGGCAGCTTACTTCCAGCCACCTTATGACTTCTAACCTTGTCCTTGCTTAGATTTAGGGAGAAAGGAACCCCTCTTCTTGTGGAATCTCAGACCACAGTAGCCTGAGGAGTCTTCCCTAGCCATAGGCCTGGGTTCCTCAACTTGAACTTCCTGTGTAGACTTCGCAGAAAAGCCGGTATTCCTGGATGAGATAGGCAGGGAACCCAGAAGTCTGTGTGGTGGTCTATCCCAGGACATTCTCACCTTCTTGTCATCCCGAAGTCTGGAGCCCCCTTCTTGGGCAGCCCGCAGTGGGTGGAGGGGCAGTGACTCAAGACTGTCCTTCCTTCAGCTTTGAGCTGTACCTCAGAGGGAGTCGCAGCCTCGAATCAGAGAAGCCATTCCAGCCAAATAAAGTTGTGGGTTCTTGCGGGAGCTCTCCAGAGCAAGAAGCCTTAGAGGAGCACATCGAGGGTCTCAGCATGTGGGGAAGAGTGATGAGGTGAGGCCTTGAGGCAGCCAGACAGGAGTCAGACCAGCGGTCTGGAGCCGCTGGCTCCTGTGGTGACTTTGGCTACCTCAGGCCCCAGAAACTTGGTAGGTGGAATCGAGAACGTGGATACAGCGGCTCCCTGGACTACGTGGGACTCAGTGCACCTCTCCTGGCACATCATGACATTTCTACCACTTGTTAACACTGTACTTCTTTGGCTCAGGGCACTTACAAGTTAAGTAGGCCACCCTCACAGGTATGAGGGAACGCACTGAGGATAGAGAGTAGCAGCCATCATTGTGTGGAGGAAGAACTTGGGAGTGGGGTGGCGCTTTGAATCTGTTTCTGTCTCTGAAATTCTCAGCCCATTGTGGACCAGGTAGTTATGTTATGGCTGCCATAGAGTCTTGAATCTAGAAGCTCCAAAGAGTCAGGTGTAGGGAAATGGAGGCACAGCTAATGCAGGGAGCCAGGGTCTAGAGGGTCACACACTGGTGGAGATCACAAAGCCAGCAGGATATTGGCCCCATGGGTCTGTCTTCCAGGTGGCCAGGCTGTGGCCTGTGCATTGCCAGGCCAAGGGAAGATGCTAGGTGACTGTGTCAGTTGACTGCGGGGTCCCTCCCAAGGGAAACTGTTAGTCACCCTGGCACTGGGGCATGTGGAGCCAGAAGTGCCAGGAGAGCTTGATTCTGTTCCAGGGTGTGCAGGGCCTAATAGTCAGCCAGAATGGAGGAGAATCATAGTAGAGGCTTCCAGAATAAGAGAGATCTGTGTCTGTAAGATCCTGTGTACACATGCATTCATGTGTGTGTGCTTTATGGCAGGTAATAGAATGTCTGTGCTTCAACTCACTGGCCCCAGGGGGCAGTGTGGGCCTGGGTAAGGGTCAGGGGAGGTCAGGGTACCAAAGAGCAGAAACTGAATACCCTAAGGTCAGCTGCCACAGAACATACAGAGAGTAAGACCTGATCGCTTGGCCTCCATCAGGGTCTAAGTTGGAAGAGCCAGCCAGCAACTTTGAAGAATCAGGCAGAAAGAGAGGGTGTGTGACAGAGAAGTAGTGCAAGCTATATTTGTCCTAACTTTGATGTGTGGCCTTAGGCAGGTCACTCCATTTCCCAGCCTCTGTTTCTCATCTGTAAAGTACAGATAACGAAGATGATTGTTACCTAACACAAGCCTTACAAGGCTGGGTGTTTGTTGTTACCATTGATTGCTTTGTTTCTGGACTCTGTCTGGTGGTCAGACACAGTATGTCCACAGGGTACAATGCTTAGCAGCCCAAAGAGGCAGCTGAAGAAGTTCACCATCCAGCACAGAGGGAGGGAGAGAGAAGGAAGAGGGGGAGGAAGAGGACTTCCGGTCTATACAGTTGGAGGCAGGAGCATGGATGAAATGGCTCATATGAGATATTTCAGTATCATTTGCCCTTTGAAGGCGCCTGTTTTCCAGGATGGAGTGCTCTGGAGGGCCAGATATGTCAGAGCAGACATCCCATCATTCCAAGTCTGCTAGAATCCACAGGTGGGACTGAAGCTCCAGCTCAGCAGCACCAGAACCCTGGAGTCCAGCTTGCTTGCCAGTAGCTGCCCAGCTGGTGTGGGATCCAGCCAAACTGATACCAAACATCTGCAGAATACCCCATGCCTACCCTCAACCTAGGCATCTGGTCAGCAGGCTGTAGCCGCCTCTCCTTCTCCCTGGAGCCGTTGGTTGTTGATCTTTGATGTCCCCCAGTTCCTCAGTTGTTCAGATCTGTTTTCCGAGGGTGGGGGGTGGCCTGGACACACACAACCTCCAGACCTCTGTGCCTCCGGGTGAACAGGAGTTGGCAGCCTGGACAACACATGGTTTCCAGCCTCCTATGGTAGCTGAAGTTAGATGGGTGGGGCAGGGGGCTCTGCTCCGCTACTGCCAATGTCTCTCCACGTGACCTCAGGCTAGCTTCTCCACTAGGGTCAGTCACTCCGGACCCAGAGAAGCCAGTCTCAGGCTCACTCACTGCTTCTGGACTGTGGCGGCCGCAGCCAGCAGGCAGCTGGACAGCCTGGCCATGCTCCAGAGGCGCAGAGCGGGTTAAAGTGTGCGCCCGGCCAGCCGCCAGCAGGCTGGGCGGGGGAGCAGCGGTGGGAAGTGTGAGTTCCTCCCCGTCTGCCTGACAGCTATAAAGGCAGCTGCGGCCACAGAGCAGCCACTGGGCTGAGCGCCCCTCCTGGGAACCCCCTCCCTTGAATGCTCTTTGAAGTGGGAGAGGGAGGCAGCTGGGAAGCAGGACGAGAGACAGGCAGAGCCCGCACATCTCTGCCCTCATCTGCCCGCCCTGTGCACCTGGCAGCTAGCTCTCACCCTTTTCCCTGGGAGGACAACCTGCTGACCCTGGGTGAGGTAGGCCACCACATACTTGTCCCAGCTCATGCTGTGCTCTCTGGGAGGTGTGAGATGCAGCCCACTCCAGGCCAGACAGCTATTCAGAATGGGGCTGGGGGATATCCTAGCCCCTGGGGAGGGTATTCAACCCTAGGGGAAGGGGGAGCAACCTGCACCACACTGTGGCTTGGGTGGCCCTGAGGCTGGCTACAGCCTTTGTACTAGCAGTTGCTGTCTGTGATGCAAACCCCTGCTGTGGGCCTATTGAAGGTTTTGGACCCTAGGGAGAGATGGATCCTGTTTGAGCTGGACTTGGCTGGAATCCAGTAGTGTCTGGGAGCCTTAATGAAAACCAAGTGTGAGGCTGACTGGGCACCTGTCTTTGGCGGGCGGCAGGGCCTGGGGAACCATGGAGGCCAATGGGACTATGTGGGATGGGGCTCTGTGCTAGAGTTAAAATGGGGATGTTGATGGAGACCTGCAGTGGAGGAACAGGCAGATGGGATAGGGGAAGTGGTGGGCAGCTGGCAGGATGCAGGGGTCTCAAGGATGAAGCTCCACATTTCAGGATTTACAGTATCATTGCATAGTCTGTCTGGGTGCGTCTGGGTGCAAGGGTGTTGCTGGGTTAGCTCCCACACACCTGCAGGTGCTTGTGGAGGGAGGGATGAAGAGAAATGGAGGAGGGAGGGAGGGAGGGAGGGAGGGAGAGAGAGAGAGAGAGAGAGAGAGAGAGAGAGAGAGAGAGAGAGAAGTTGGTGTCAGTGTTTCAAGGGTGCAGACAGTCTCCAGACTTTCTTCCTCTGGAATTATCGGGTGCTGGACTGGGCCCCTAAGTTTGCTGTGGGGTGTGGGGACAATAAGCTGCCTTGCTGTGTGGCTTTGGGCAAGTTGACTTTTCTCTCTGGGCTTGGTGTTTCCTGAAGCCCATTGTCTAACTCACTGGCTGATGATACCCACCTGAGAGACCAGCTCTAGCTAGAGGCCATTAGCTCCCTTTCTAAGACAAGGTTTATGCAGAGACTCAGGGAAGCGATTCTGCGAGCTGAAGCAGCAGAGCTGGACACTCTCCCTCATTTACTTCACCTTAACCCTTGGTGGGTGTTTGGGCTTCAGGTGCTAGCTTGTTGAGAAGGAGTCAGGAACAGTGGGCCGTTTACACACACACAGGCCTCCTACTGCACTTCCTGCAATTCCGTGTTCTCTCTGGAGAGCAGGGTCCAGACTCCTGATTTGTGCCCCCACCTGAGGGCCAGATTGCAGAATACCCAGCTATGAGGATGTTCCTCTGACAAGGGGAGGCTGCCATTTTCTGAGGACCACAGGGCAGGGGACAAGTGAAGGCAGGGAGGAAAGGGAGGACACTCCTTTCTACAGCTCATGAACTCTACGGGTGGCCATTCACTCAAGTAGGCCTGCAGATGTTAAGCAGGTAAAACTCCCAAGGTGCTCTGGACAAGGCAGTGGGCTGAGCCAGGTTGCTATCCCTCTTCATAATGAGCTCTCTACCAGGCTGGGCCTCCAACCTCCTAAGCTGTCCGTCTCTGTTCTCCACAGCCGTTCTCCAGGGGCAAAGCTTGGCAGAAGATCTCAGATGAAGGGTGGCTCAGCCTTGGCACTCATACCATCCCTTTGTGCCTAAGCCGGGCAGACATCTGTAATCACTTACCAAGCTGCTTGCTGAGCCCAGATGGATGGCTCGGTTTCTCTCAGATGTCAGTCACTAACATAGGATCCCAGATAACCTTACCACCTGGGGCACTGGGAGGACCTTAAGAGTTTTTCTCCACAGCAGGGCCTGATCTGGTAGTGACTGTGGTCTTGCTTCATAGGATGGACAGCAGATGGCAAAATTCACACTGGGCTTGGTCTTTGCTGGCCATGGCAGTTGTGGCTGGGGGTACAGCATCTACTGAGGCCTCGGTGAGTAGCATTGTCCAGTGCCCCCCAACTCCAGCTTCTCAGCCAGGTGTTGGGCTCACTCTCAAGTGGGCTGACTTTGGAGGATTGTGTAGTAAGAGTGGGCAAGCCCAGGGGTCTTGGTGTTCCCTTAGGCTCCAGAAACTTGCTCAGAGAGCCATTTAGACTAGTTGCTGATCTGGGAATCTCACCATTCTGTAGTCTCTGACCAGTGACGCCCTGTGGTATTTGGGGTGCAGGTTCTCCTGTGTTGTGATTGAGCCTTCTGCTCATTATTGGGGGACTTTTCACCCAGGACAACAGCCCCACATCCAACAGCCTGGAGGGGGTTGCTGATGCCACTGCCTACTGGTGGGGGGAGTGGACCAAGTGGACAGCCTGCTCCCGAAGCTGTGGGGGCGGGGTGACATCCCAGGAACGCCACTGCCTGCAACAGAGGTGAGTTTGTTAAAACCTCCAAGGGTGGGTGGGCAGGGGCAGCCTGGTCCATGGCTTGGTGGCTTTTCTTCCGGGCTTGCATTTGATGTATGTGGTCTCTTCTTCCCATTGACTTCCACTGGGCATGGAGCTTCTGAGAGATCCTTGGCAACAGTATTCTGGGGTGCCAGAGAGGGAGTGTCAAAAAGCAAAGCTTGTTTTTTTAGGGCTCTGCCACTGAGGAGTGAGACCCCCTTGTCTTCTGAAGCATGAGCTACAGAAGCAGGGAAGAGCACAGGCAAGTTATTAAGAGCCTTTGCTCTCAGAGGAACCTGGGTTTGAGTCTTGTCTCTGCTACTTCTAAGCTGTGTGACCTTGGACAGGGCACTTAATCTTTGAGCATCAATTTCCTCATCTGTGGCATCATTGGGGAAAGCATGATGAAACCAGCTCATGTTTCTGGGCATACATGATACCACATGTGTTTGCATGTTAGCACAGGCCTCAGCAAACATGGTTGTTACTCATCGGTTCTGTACAGTACAGCTCTGCTGCTGGTGCTGGGAATATAGAGGAGAATCAGATGCTATCCTAGGAGTCTGGGAAGCTACTGGAAGCTAATACATGCATGACAGAACAGATGTCAGGACCCATAGCTATCATTCCAACCCTGGCTTGGTACAACATTTTCCCACTAGGAGGAAGTCTGTTCCAGGAGCAGGGAACAGGACCTGTGTGGGCACATCCAAACGATACCAGCTCTGCAGAGTGCAGGTGAGGCCAGATGCCCAAAGCTCCCAGGTCTTGATCTTGCCCCTTGATCCTGTGGCTGACACTATGCTCTCAGGGAGAGTCCAGCATAGGCTGGCTGATGCCCAGGCCCACACGGAGCCCTTCATGCCTCAGATGCTGCATGTTCTGTTCCCTGCATGTGGGATGTGGTAGGATGGCTTGGATTCCCACCTGATCCTGGAAATCACAGTCCAATCTGCCTTGAACATTTGCACACCAGGAAGCCACAACAGCTATTCCTTCTTCCCACCTATGAAGCAGTCTTGCTGGGCGGCCACCCCAGGCCTCTCGCCTCAGCTCTTAGGTGCGCCTGTGTACACTGTTTCATTAGCCTTGGCTGGACACCAAGGTGGCAGAGGCTTGGGAGGAGGCGTTGACTCTGCACAGGGCTCCCAGGAGCACCCTCTATGGGACCAAAGTCTGTCTGAAACCTGGCTGCCTATCCAAGAGTCACCAGGGTGTGGTGCTGGAGGTGCCAGCTCTGCCAGTCTTACTTGGCTTGTCCAGCTGAGCTGTTGGAAGTCTGTCTTTGTGAGTGCCCATGTGGGGTGTGAAAGCTGAAGGGAAGTTAGCGGCCACAGCCAGTCATGGCGTCGGGATTTGGTGGACATGTGGGAGCTCCTGAAGGAGGCAGACACTAACCTAGTTTGGACTCCAGCTCCACCATGGGCAATTGCCTCCTGTACCGGCAAGGTTCTTCTTACAGAGTGCCCTCCTTCTGATTCAGTCCCTATGCAGAGCTATCAAGCGCACTGGATTAGTTGCAGGCACTTTGTGCACATGTGTGTACACATGTGGAGATATACACATGCGGACAGGGTCTGCCTGAGGATGGGGGTATGGGCAGAGCCACCAGTGTCCCATCTACTCCACAAATGGCTGAAGAGTTCAGGGTGATATCCAGTGTATTAGGAAGGCTGATATCCAGCGGTATTGGAAGAATAGTCACTGGCCCTTCTGAGTAGTTGAAAGTGAGGGGAGCGGAGGCTGGGAGCAGGGGCAACATGGACCATGGCCCCCAAGGATCATCTGGTTGTAGCCACTTCATGCTCAGCTTCTGCCCTTCTTCTTTCAGGAGTGTCCACCGGATGGGAGGAGCTTCCGTGAAGAGCAGTGTGTCTCCTTCAACTCCCGTGTGTACGATGGCCGAGCATACCAATGGAAGCCTCTCTACCCGGGTACCTGAGCCTTAGGAATAAGCTCTACGGGTGGGCATGTGGGGAAACTGAGGCTTAGAGCCAGGTCTTGCTGAGGGCTGTGGTGGTCATCTACAGAGGCTGGAGCAGATCCCACTTCTCTAGAAGGGGGCCTGGAGCTCTGTTTCCTCCTTCCCTCCCCCATGACCCATGACATCACCGGTAACAGATTATAGAGCTGAGTTTCCTGCAGGGCTGCCCTCTGAGATCAGGACTCTCCCACTGTCCCCAGGGCTTAGACAGGAACCAGCCCAGACAACCCCAAATGGGGACTGGCCAAGGTCTCATGGGACTGGGGACATGCTTTCTGTTCCATGTCCACCGTTCTCACCCCCCTGTCCCCATGGGAGAAGAAACAGATTGTTTAGGCACAGTGTAAATGAGCTTCTCTTCTTCCTCCACCCTGTGGAAGTGCTGAGGTGTCCAGTGGCCCTGCCACGGAAAACCCTTCTGTGGATCTCAGGTGTGATGCCCTCTCACAAGGAGGCAGAATTTGGAATTCAGAGCTTGGACCGGGCTCACTTCATTCCTGCTACCAACACTTTGTCAGGTCCCTTCTTTTCAAGCCTCAGTTTCCCCATCTTTGTAACGGGAAGGGTGCTATCTCAGTAGGAGGGGGATGAATCCACCACCCTGTCCCCTGAGACTCTCTGCCTCATCCCCCAGATGACTATGTGCACATCTCCAGTAAACCATGTGATCTGCACTGCACCACTGTGGATGGCCAGAGGCAGCTCATGGTGCCCGCCCGTGATGGCACTTCCTGCAAGCTCACCGACCTGAGAGGGGTTTGCGTGTCTGGAAAATGTGAGGTTGTTAAACATTGTACCAAAAGTATAGCCGTTCTCACTGTGCTGGCCACCCGCCTGCCAGAGGCAGTGGCGCCCAGGTGCCAGCCACAGCGCCTCAGCAGCCTCTCTCCTTGCTTCTTGCAGCCCATTGGCTGTGACGGAGTACTCTTCTCCACCCACACCCTGGACAAGTGCGGCGTCTGCCAGGGGGACGGGAGCAGCTGCACCCACGTGACAGGGAACTACCGAAAGGGCAACAATCATCTGGGTAAGGGCGGCTTGGCTGGGTGGGCGTGTCCCTCCATCTCACCTGCCAGGTAGGTGTCCAGGATCAGCTGCTTCCTGTCATAGGCCCTCTCCTTCTCTGCCCAGGCCCAGGCAGAGGTGTAAGGCTCCTTCCTACTGGCAATAAAAGGGGTCCTTCATATCACCTGCACACCAGAGGACACAGCATGGGGATCACATTTGGCCTTTGAGGCAGTCTTCAGGGAGGGCTGAATGGGGAAACTGAGACATGAGTCTTAGAGTGTGTGAGACTTGACTCTGGACATACTGAATTCTGGGCTCATCCTCTCTAGTGCTCTCATGTTTGGGATCCGTGCATGAGACAGACCTTCATACATCACTTGTGACAGCCAATGCTCAACCAAATACATTGCTGTGTCCCAAGAACTGTGTCATTATAGAGGAAGGGGGTGGGCAACTTGAAATCCTCTTAGCAGATGATGAAACTGAGGCCCAGTGTGGGATTTGAAGGCTCCAGTTCTCCTAGGGAGGCAAGGGAGTCCTACTGAGACCACGGGAGGGCCCAGAAAGCCAAGAAATCTTGCTTGCGCTCACAGGAGAGGGGATCACAGAATTAGTGTGGGCTCTAAAAGTCCCTGCAGGAAGCCGCCGAGAATGAAGCACTGAGGTAGGGCCTAGGGAGGAGGCTGACAAGGAGGAGTGGGCACAGCAGCGGCTTGTGTGTAGGGGGTTGAATCTGCATGCTGTGTCTCTCGCATGTGGTGGGCAGAGGCTCTTTCTTTGGAGGCCTGCCAAAGGTGGGATGAGGCAAAGCTGGTCTGTTTGCTTGTCCCTCCCTTCTTCCACACACCTGCCTGCACAACTTTCCGCTGGATTCAGGGTGGAGCTAGAGTCAGGGGTCAGGAGTCAGAGGTCAGAGGTCAGGCAGTGCCTCTCCTTTAGAGCACTCAGCTCGTGTCAGATGCCACATGCTATAGCCAGGCCCACCAGACAGGGCCTGTGCTCTTGGTGATGCCCACTCTGGGCAGGCTGAGGCTGAAGTGAGACGATCCCTCTAATTCTGTTGAGTGTTTCCCAACCAGGCACAGAGCCAGGTCTGGCCAGTATTAACTCATCCACATCTGGGGACGTTGCTATTACGGCAGTGGCTGCTACTGTTGCCCAAAGCTGCAGAGAGAGCAGAAGGTTAAGGAGACCTGAGCTTCTAAGGCCTTGGATCTCAACCTGGGCAGCAGGCCCTGAGTCGTAGCTGCAGAGCTACGTATCTGCCCAGAAAGATCTGTGCTCCCTAACTATGCTCAAAACCAGGCCATATCCTGAAGCTCATGGGAGTCAAGTGTTAACTGCTCAGGAGTTTTGTGAACCACTTGCTAGTTTGAAAATTAAAGCCGGCTGTGGTGGTGCATGCTTTTAATCCTAGCCCTTGCAAGGCAGAGGCAGGAAGATCACTGCAAGTTTGAAGCCACCTTGATCTACACAGCAAATTCTAGACCAGCCAGGGTTTTACACAGAGAGAGCATGTCTCAGCAAAGTGACCATTTCCCAGTCTTTAAGCCTCAATCAGTATTTCATCTTATGACCATGCTATCATGAATCTCTTCCCTGCTTTCTGCCCAGAGACACCAACCACATGGACAACTTGCCCTCAGTCAGCTGCAGTGGGGCAGTGTACACCACATAAATAGCTCAGTGCTACAAATCAGAGCCCCTCACCCCTGCTTCTCAAGGAGCCCAGTGTGAGACACAGTCAGGGCAGGCTATTCAAGGACCTGTAAGGTGAGGGCGGGTCAGGGACAAGGCAGGAACATCTGGCCTGAGTGTGGACCCTGCTGCCTTCTACATACAGAGAATTCAAGACAGAAACACCAACTCTACCAAACCCTTTCCTGAGACCCCTCTCTTGTCCTAGGAGATGACTCTGTTATTATTAACTCTTTCCTGCCAGAGCCTCTCCACTAGCAGCTAGTGGCTCTTTTTTTCCCTGCCCCAATTCCGGCTCCCTGTTGTGTTTGGAATTGTCTGTGGCTATCTCCCCACTATACCAAGGCCTGGGTCATGGGGTCAGAAATGACAGGCAATACCTCTCACAGTCCAGGCATGTAGATAGTAGCCCTTGTAGGGTGGTCAGCTTCTATTTGAAGAGTCGACATCCGCTCTCTTTGTGTGGAAGCATCAAGCCTTGGCCACCAGCAGGATGTTCTGATAAGATGGAATTTGAGAATAACATGTGTCAACATAGTGCTGGCATTGATGTCTTTGGACTAGATGAGAAAACTGAGACCCAAGGTCTCTCAAGGGATAAAGCCAGGACATAATCTAAATCTGTGGACTTCAGCATGTGAAGTCCCTGTAGTCCATCCACTGTGTCCCTTGTGGGGGGCTGGGGCAGGCCAATGTTCTTGATGAGAAAGGGTGTATGTACCTGGGCAAGGTCCCTGGAAGAGGGTCAGCTTCCTGGACAACATGAGTCATTCAACAGGACTAGGTGAAATCACACATGACATCCTGGACAACCTCTAGGCAGGTGCCCCTTACCTATCTGGAGCTCAGAGATGGCATTGACACCCAGGAGTGGCTTTTCAGGGGACAAATGGCAGTCCCTTCTGTGTCCTGCCTTCCCTGGCTTTGCTCACAGATGTTCCTATTCTCTAGGTTACTCTTTGGTGACCCATATCCCAGCTGGTGCCCGAGACATCCAGATTGTGGAGAGGAAGAAGTCAGCAGACGTGCTGGGTATGTGGAAATGGGAGTGTGTGTATGGATGGAAAAGGGCACCTGAACTTTGATCTATATTTTGAGAAATGGGATAAGGCAGGTGACAGGGCACAGCTGTGGAAGCCAGAGATGTACCTAACCATTGGGGAGGAGGATGCTGACTTCACCCCCTTGTCCTTAGAGGTACTGAACAAGAGACAGGGTTTTGACATCGGGTAGTGAGCTCCCATCACTAGAGAATCTGGACAGGCAGAATCCAGGGAGCCAGAGGTAGGGTCTATGCAAGGATGAGCCACAGAGCTGAGAGGTGGGTGGCAAGTCCAAGGTCATGAGCTGCTGAGGAAGGATTTGGTCACAGGTCTATCTGTGATGCCATGCTGACCATGTCCAGTTTCCTGTGGGAGGTGGCACTCTAGAGTAGAAATGGCTACCTCGGACATCCTGGAGATGACTCAGTGGTGAGCCTCCATCTTGACAGTCTTTGGATGGGTAGTATGTGAAGCCGGAGAGTTGACTGACCTGGTGATAGAAGCTCCATAAGGGCAGGTACCAATACCTATGAGCCATTCTGCCCTCGGCTCTGCCCTGTGTGGGACAGACCCAGGGTCTAGGCTAGGTTAAGGAGCAGCTCTCCAAAACTCGAACTCAGTCTTGACACCATGTCCCATCACCCACCTGACTTCCCATCTCACTCCTCAGGTTGTTGAGCGTGGCAGAGCTCTACTCTAGGGATGTAGAAAAGAGGAGGGTGTGTACTGAAGATCCTCAGTTTGAGCCCAGCACCAGACTCTCCTGTCCCCTGCCAGGCTCCCAGAGCATTTGAAGGCCCAACCCCAGCAAGTTTGCACATGGCTGGCCCCAGGCCTACACTGCTGGGGACATCTGTGGATTGAGCATGGAGAGCCGGGCCTCCAGCCAGGCCGGTGGCTCTGCCGTCTGCTCGCTTACTTGGGCTGCAGGGAGGCCGGGAGACGTTGTGTTCTCTGAGCTGGCTGCAAAGCCCTCATTCTTGAAGCAGACACTGGAAATACCAAGGGCTGGGAAAGCCGCAGGAAGGAAGGTCCTCGCTGTCAGGAAACAGGTTTTGGATGTGGGCCTTGAGCTGAGCCCTGGGCGCAGATCTGGAAGCTGAGCTGGGACAACCAGGCCCCAGCCTGACTTGGACTTGACGCTGTGTTCTGACGTTATTACGTTAAGGGTATTTTTCAGACACATCCTGCTGTTGCGTCTGTCTGATAATAAATTAATTGCCCCGGCTCCTCTGCTTGGATTGCATCAGGTCCTTTGGAAACGGCACTCACTCCTCTGGCGGGCCAGTTCCTGGAACCGGCTTTAAGGACACCCTCTGGAAGACAAAATGTCCCCCAGTGCTGAGACCGCCTCCTCCCTTTCTTCCCCAGCCCTGGAGGCTCAGAGGACCTTTGCTTAGTCCCCATAGCTTCTGGAAAGGCCAGCTTCCAGGCTGGTGTTTGGCCCTGGGCAGCTGGGAGATGGGCTATTGGGGTGCCATGGGCATATTCCTTTCTGATCCTGGCTTTCAATTGCCTCCAGCCAAGTCCTCAAAGTATCCAGACAAGGGAAATGGTGATAGGTGAGTCCAGACTCTGCTCTTGCCTGATTGGGTCCCCAGTAGGTGTTAAGCCCAGCAGGATGGACAGATTAATTGGGTAACTGAAGTCAGACGACTGAATGCCATTGATTCTAATAAGAAGGGCAGAGCTGGTCATCTTAGGGTGGTCCCAGGAAAACTCTTCTGGATAGCACTCCACACCAGCTGGGCTAAGCTACAGTATCACTCACTGAGGGCCCTGGATGAGACACTGAGGCCCCTTCCTCAGCTGGGGAAACGGAGCTGGTACCACAACCAGGGTCACATCAGGTTGTTCTGTCTAGTCTAGTATCTGGCTGGTACCTGTTGTTCACAGCTACAGACCCTCCTGGTCCAGACTGGCTATTTGGCTATGGCGCTAGCTCATTACCTCGCAATCCCTTTGGCCCATCTGAGGCAGCCAGAAGGGCAGGGCCAGCCTTCCCTGTTGGCTCTTCCAACCACCCAGACTGGCCTGTGGTTGTTTGTTTTAGACTGATAGGAAAGTGTGTTTGTGTCTCTTAGGCCCTCACTGGCCAGGGCCACATGCTGGCCCCAGGCACGGTGTCTGTCTGATTCCCTGTGACACTGAATTTCCTGTCTTTGGGTCATTTTGGAGAGGGAAGGCTGGCCACCATTCTTGGAACCTGTGTGCTGGCTCCTCCCTGTGTCTCTCCTTTCTGCTCAGCCTGTCTAGCCCATGTGACTCGGTGATTGTTACTCTTTCAGCTCTTGCTGATGAAGCTGGCTTCTACTTCTTCAATGGCAACTACAAGGTGGACAGCCCCAAGAACTTCAACATTGCTGGTACAGTGGTCAAGTACCGCCGGCCTATGGATGTCTATGAGACTGGCATTGAGTACATTGTGGCACAAGGACCCACCAACCAGGGCCTGAATGTCATGGTGCGTGTGCCACAGGATTTGGGGACAATAAGGGTTGTGGGCACTGGCTTCCCAGAATCCAGCTACAGGTTGGGACTCGAGGGCCCTGAATACACAGCAGTATTGTTGTAGTCTGGGGTGGTGGTAGTGTGTGTGGAGGTGGGGTGGGGAGGGCTTGTTCATTGTCTATTCACTGGTCACTTTCTCATTCATTTATTCACTCAGGTTTTAGTTCATTAACTTCATTTCCCATTGATTTGTTAATTCATCTATCCATTCACTTGCTTCCTTTCTCTCATTCATATTTTCATTCAATCAGTACCACTGTTCTATGTCAGCCCATTCTGCGATCATCGGGAACCTCATGGGAAGCTAAGGAGAGGTGGCTGGACCCACTGCCCATGTTTCAGATGGGTCTTTATGTCCCTTAGGTCCATACTGCCTCCAGTGGTACTGCAGTGTTTTCATAGCTTGTAGCCCCTTCCTCCCCTGGCTTCTCAGTGCTGTGAGCAGCTGGCAGGGCAGGGTTGGGACCTGTTCTGTGGCTAGTGTTTTTTCACAGCCAGCATCTCACCCCAGATGCATGGACACACAAAATGGTTGTCCATCACAAGGTCATCACAATGAGCAGTTGTGACATTCTCTGAGACCTGCCAGTTGTCTTCTGGACTTCTAGAACCCACCACAGTGAGCTCTATTGTAGGTGCAGAACCTGGAGGGGGTTGTGTAGTTACTCACCTATAAGTTGCAGAATATTGAAGGCAGGTCTACCCGGGCAGGGTCCACTTGTCTGCTTCCTTGTTGTGTGGGAGACATCTCTGGGACATGCAGAAATTCCATGACATCTTTCACAGCCCACCCACACAGGCATCTCTGCTGCTACTGCTGCCCAGGGGGCAGCTGGGTCTGCATAGAACCTTCTCTGCCGTGTTCCACGAAGCATAGGCAACATTTTAGGTTACCTGCTTTGTAGACTAGACTGATGTTACTGGATATGGAATGAGTCATTCCAAGAATTCCTGCTCATGGTAGAGGCTGCAAGCTGTAGTACCAGCACAATGTCCTCTAGAATGGTCCTGCTGTTTTATTATATAGTGACTGGGTCATGGCCATGTACATTTGCTATGATTCACCCAGGTGGATGGAAACTGCTTTTGGAGGAATAGAAGGAGACTATTTATCACATCTGGGCCAAATATGTTCAACCCGAGGTCATGTTAATTTGCTTTAGAAAAGTCACCACACTTGTCACAAGCCTCAGTAAGGGTAACTGCTTGGTTGGGCTTACAGCACTCAGTTCTACTCTGATGACACATCACTGAAGTCACTTTAGTTCTCTCAGGGCAACATGAGCTATGGGACTGAATGTAGGCTATATTTCCTACTCCTTTGTCCCCGAGGTCACGATGCATGGCACTGACACTTATGGTCCCAGGAAGCAATGGTATCTCAGATTTGCTCGCTTGGATATGTCAGCTGTGTCCACTTAGCATTGTCAATAGAGGACTGTGACCATCACTTACACATTTGGAGATGAGGGACTCTATAGACACACTACTAGCCAGATCTAGGCCACCCCTTTGGTCATTACTTATCCAAATGTTTGCAATGAGGACATCAATCAATGGTGGTTAGGGCCCACAGTCAACACTGATAACTCAGACCTGCTTCCAGAATGTCCTGCCTTCTCTCTAGGCAACAGTTGAGTGAGTAGACAGCTGCCAGCTTTTTAGGGGAGAACTGTGGGTCCCCCCTTGTTCAGTGGATTCTGAGTCTAGAAACTTGTTTAAGAAATGGAGGCAAGGGTCATAACCTTGCCTAGACAGCTACTTCTACCTCCTCCTCTAGCTTGGCCAGTGCCAATTAAGAAGGGTCTTTTTTGGCCCATTTGTCTATTCCCAAGGTGTATGTGTGTGTGTGTGTGTGTGTGTGTGTGTGTGTGTGTGTGTGTGTGTGAGAGAGAGAGAGAGAGAGAGAGAGAGAGAGAGAGAGAGAGAGAGAGAGAGAAGGGGGCATGAATGCATTGGAAGGTCACAGGAGGACTTCAGGTGTCTTCTTCATTCATCGTGTTCTCTTGAGACAGGGTTCTCACTGAGCCTGAAGCCCATTACTTCCATTAGGCTGGTTGGCAAGCAAGCTCCAGGGACCTGCCTCTCTCTGTTCTTCAGTGGTAGTGGTACAGAAGTGCCCAGCTCTTACATGGGTGTTGGGGGTTTTAACTCATGTCCTCACACTTTCCAGCAAGTACACTTACCTACCAAGCCATCTATCCAACCTCTCTGTCACTGTTTTTTTGCTGCTCACCTTTATTAATTCAGGGCCTTCTCATATCTGCAGCTGCTGGGGGAGTCCAGAGCCTGCCACCACATCTTGCCACCAGCCCTGTCATGTAAGAGTGTCCCACACTGTCCCTCTAAATGACATTGGTGTCACTTGGCCACCCCTGAGTGAGCAGAATACTCTGGACTTTCCAGGAGAAGTGGTCACCCAGGGAATTGCCTGCCCTCGAGTCTCTCCTCTTGCCCTTGCATCTGCACTGTGTGGGCCTCACTCACTCTACCCTCCCTGTTAGCAGGCCAGCGTGTTATTCCGGAGGGTAAGAATACTCCTAGAGGGCTGTGCTGGTCCTGAAGGCCCAGGAGAAACAGTCTATTCTCTAAGACTTCCCTGGTGAGTGAAGGAGATGACGTTCCCAGACCCTTTGGTCTGGTGCTCGGGAGAGACCAGGCAAGGCCCAGAGGAAAGACAAGGTTAGGAAGGGGGGCTTCTCACGCCATCTCTCCTAAGACAGCATTAACTGCTGAGGGAAGAGCAGTCCCTTCCCAGTCCCAGAGCATTCAGGACAATTGAGATTTCACCATCTTGACCCAGATCTCTCTTTGTGGCGGGGTCCTACTGACCCAGCCTGACTCTGTGTGGTGCAGCAGACCCAGCAGGGTGAGAACTTGACCTGGATTCCCCCTTTCTGCCCTGAAGCTTTAGGCATCAGAGTCTCTTGACCACACCTGCAGCCACCTGGTTAACTTGAAACGATGCTGGCTGGCTCTTCTTGTCATCTTGCTCCAATGGCGTGCCTTCCACAGTCCCTGCTCCTGTCCCCAGGCACCCTCGAGATGCCATCCCAGTGGTGGTCATTCTTCCCCTGGCATCCTGCAATGGCTTTTCTTGGCACTTCTTGGCTTCCTGTGGTTTGCTCGGTGCCACCCTTCCAGGGCCCTGGTGTGCTGCGTGCTGCAGCCGGGCAGTGCTTGAGCTCAGTGCTGGTGGTTCAGAGCTGTGGCCCCGGGAGCAGCCAATCCCACTGCCAAATCCACTCCTGCCGGCCTCCAGGTCAAAGGCTTTGAAGTCTGCCTAGGGGATAGGTCACATTGGCTTGTGGTCTCTTCAGAGGCCTTGACTATCCCCCAGGAGCTCCATGACCAGCTGATCCTTCAATGCAGTCCTGAATGGACGCATGGTCTGGATTTTAGTACCTCGTCAGCTACCCCAGGAGTCCTGGGTAGATGCAGTGCTATTAGGACGGCAGTAACCTGCAGTATGTCCCAGTATGTCCCCAATTCCCCGTTCTCAAGGGGACCTGGCCTCTGCCCCTTGTGGTGTGCCTCATTCACCATCCCTGGGCACAGCTGCCCTAAGACATTTGAATGAGGCCACATTCTTGGATCAAGTGTGATTCCCTGGGAAAGACTCGACTGTGACCAGGGCCGCTTTTGTCTCAAGAGGCTTTTGGTGCTAAGTGGGGGCTAGGAAAAGAGCCAGGTCTCACTTCTTCTCCTTCCACAGGTATGGAACCAGAATGGCAAAAGCCCTTCCATCACCTTTGAGTACACGTTGCTCCAGCCAGCACACATGCACCACCTGCAGCCTGTTTATTACAGCTTCTCCGAGCCAGCCTCCGAGAGCACCGAGGGCACCGAGGGCCAGGGGCTGGACAGTGCCAGGCTGCTGGGCTTCATGCAGCATAATGGCTCCCTCTACCACCAAGCCTCCGCAGACAGGCTGGGCCTGAACAACCAGCTCTTTCAGCCTCCAGGCCCTCAAGTTGAGCGGGGTCCCAGCAGAGGCCAGGAGACCAACGAGGTGTGCGAGAGAGCCAGCGGTGGGGTCTGTGAGGGACCTCCTAGGGGCAAGGGCTTCCAAGGTGAGAAAGAGGAATAGTGGATATGGGAAAGGCCAGGGCTCCCCAGGTACAGAGGCTTCAAGTGAGGAGTGTTGGTCCCCTTTGAAGTCTTCAGAAGAGGCTAAAGAGATCTGGGCAGTGTGAAGTCTGAGGTATACAGTCATAGCTCAGGATCTGCAGATCGATAATAGACTCTTCTTGGACACTGAAATTCTCAGCTTCTCAAATCCTTGTATATAGTGGTGTGTTTGCAAAGAACCCAAGCTCTTCTCCATGTACCAGTGATCACCACAGCTGACCCACAGTACTAGATGCAGTGTGTGTGTGCTGTGGGTAGTGATGACACTAAATCATGGCAAGGTGACATGTGACAGGTCCTATACATCAGTGGATTAGTCATTTGTCTTGTGACTGTGACAAAATGGTTGATGAAAGCAACTTCAGGAAGGAAGGTTTTATTCCAGCTCACAATTACAGGAGATACAGTCCATCATGGCGACAGGAGCATGAGGCAGCTGCTCACATTGCATCCGCAGTCAGGAAGCAGAGAGAGATGGAAGCTGGTGTTCACTGTCTCCTTTTACACGGGATGGTACTGCCCACAGTTCTGGTGGGTCTTCCTAACTCAGTCGGCCTAATCTAGATAATTCCTCATAGACAAGTGCAGAAGCCTATCTCCTTGGTATCTCTAGATCCTGTCAATTGACAACAGCATTAACTGTCAAAATTGGCTTAACATAGATGTAATTCTTTTTCCTCCTCCTCCCTGCTCCTCCTCTTCCTTCTCTTCCTCCTCGAGCTAGGATCTCGATGGGATGTGCTATGTAGACCAGGCTATAGAGATCCATCTGCCTCGGCCTCCCCAGTGCTGGGATTAAAGGTGTGCACCACCAGACCCAGCCAGCAGGCAATCCTTTTTCCAAAGTATTTTGATCCTTCACGATCTGATTCTTAGGATGTAGACCCAACATCTATAGAGGGTAAACCATATATGGTTGTCTGAGTCTGACAGAGAGATGGGCTTAGAGAGGACATAACTTGACAATTCTTCCATCCAGTGGAACTGGAAGTCAAGGGCAGCTCATCTGCCCCATGGCTCACTTGGATAGCCCTGGGCCCCAGGACATGGATGTTGCTGGTGGCCTCAGATGTGTAGGCTCATATATGCCTCACTCCTGTGCTGGGCTTCTTGAGGTTTATGTGTCTGTGTTCTCTCTTCTTAGGCAGACACTAGTCATAAATTTAGGGCTCACACTAAATTCAGGTTATATTATTTCATGAGCTTATAAATATCCTCTTTCCAAACTAGATCTTAGGCTGAAATTCCAGCTGAGCCTGGGCCCTGGGGACACTGCCCAGCTGTCTGCTGTGGCCACTGGATTTCCTATCGCTTGATGATGTTGGCCCACTGTGTCTGATGGAGTAGAACCTGGGAGTACCTATTTTTTTCCTTGCCCCAACAAGTCATCCCCATTATGTAACTCAGCTGTCACATAGGAATAGAGGAGGAGGGGCAACAAAAATCAACAGAGTACCAGCCATGGATGTTGAAACACCTGTCTCTCTGCAGACCTCAACGCCACTGGGACAGCTCTCTCAGGGGACAAGGATGACCAGGAGGTCGATGCACGTTTCACCTCCCAGGAGCTTCTGTCAGCCAATGCCATCTCCGATCAGCTCTTGGGCAAGGGCTCAGACTCCGAAGAGTTCTCTCTCAACGAGACCATGAACAGCATCTTTGCCCAGGGTGCCTCAAGAAGCTCCCCAGCTGAGAGCTTCTATGTTGATTATGAGGAGAATGAGGGGCCTGCTGCCTACTTGGTCAACGGGTCTTACCTGGAGCTGAGCAGTGACAGGATCAACACCACCTCCTCTGAAGCCCCATTCCCCAACACCAGTGCCAGCCTCCCCACCTTGGCTGGGAACAGGACTCACAAGCCTAGGTAAGAGACACTTCTCCTTGCCCTATCTTAGTTAGGGGTCATTACAAGGGGGTCTGGCAGAAGGTCCAGGGACCTGGAGGTAAGTGGGAGAGAGCCATACTTTCAACCACCCTGTGAATCTGACATGAGTTTATGGGCCTGGACTGTAACATGTCTTTTTGAAGGGTAGGTTTATGGGTCTAAGTGTCCCAGCTATGATTGCTTCAACTCATAGTGCTGACCATGAGTTGAAGAATGCTGGATGTGTGCTGCTAACAACCTACTGATGCTGGGATGAACTCACTCTTTTATATGCATAGATCAGGAAGTGATCACAACTACCCTTAGTGTTAGGCTCCTGGGAACTCAGAAGGGGAAGCCTTGCTGCATGCACAGAGCCTAAGGATTTGGGGTCCTGGGTTCTATGTTTGGACAGCCGTTAAAACATGGCTGCTCTGCCTGCAGCCCCTCAGGTGAATGTGGAGCCTCAACAGCAGCCTTCACCCCAACCAAACAGAAGATGACAGCAGAACCTGGGGTTCCCCCACCCTAACAAGGAGACCCTGAATCAAAGTTAAGAATAGGCTACTAGCATAGTGGGCCTATGCATTAAGCCAGCACCATAGCAGACAGCAGCTATGTCTAGGGAGGCCTATAGAATCCTGGCTGGGGACACCTGCTTGGAGAATGAAGCTAGAGATCCACAAAGAGGCGAGCCTGGGGATGCGTGGACAACCAGGGCTGGGATAGAGGGGCCTGAGGTGTCATCCTCCTGGGCTCGTGTTGTTTGGGATCAGGTAACCCTTACATAGCAGTACTAGAGAACCTCTCTAGTTACTAACATTGTTTCTCAGGTGCCTGGGTGTGCAGCAAGGCTTGTGTAAACAGCTGGGATTGGAATTGTAGCCACTGGTGGTGATGAGGACTGTAGATGAAAACCAGCCCACTGGCTTTTGTTTTGTTCTCTGGGAACCCACTCAAAATCTTGAGATGAACTCTACCTGGATTAAGGGAGGCTGAGGTTGGGGTTTGGTGGAAGATTTGACAGTCGCTCTCAAGGTGGCAGGGCTTAGGTCACCTCTTCCACTTTTCTAGGTTTGGGAGCAGTAAAGCTGGGAGCTGTGCCTCTTCTCTCACACCGCCCGCCTTCTGAAGCCTTATTTCCAAGGGCTGGTGCACACCAGGGACTCTGCTGATGAGCTCTGGCCAGATGGGATTCTGGGCTGGCCACTTACTCTGACCTTGGCACCATCAAAGCTTCTAGGGGCCTCTGCCTAGTTTTGGGGAACCAGTGGCTGGCAATGAATGACAGCCTTTACCCTGGGGGCACAGGATCAGAGACTGAGAGAAGTCACAGGCAGTGGTGATGGACAGGGCAGTTCTAAGTCAGAAAGCACCTGCTTTGTGACCCAGCCAGTCTCTCTGGGCTGCCGGCTCTCTTTGTATCTTCCTTTGGGACAACAGGGATTTTATATATTTCATATATGATGCACAACAAAGGCCCTAGGTATGGATGCTCCTAGTTAGTCATTGAGCCTCCAAGGCTTGGGGAAGAGACCTCCCAGGATCCCACAGTCCAATTGGTGACAGCAAACCAGTGCTCTATATAGGCTTATCAGGTAGCTCAAAGTCTCTGTCCTTTATTCGGCTGTGATATGGGCTGTGTGGGTGGTGGTTGTGTGGAATAGTGAAAGAGCAGGTCACTCCATGGGAGCTGGATACATCTCCATTCTTTTCCAGGCCTCAGCTTCTCTGTCTGTCAGAGGCCTGGAGGCTCAGCAATGCAAAGCCTCACAGGCCAAAGTCAAAGTCACATACAAGCTGTTGAGAGCAGGGTAGCCCAATCAGGAGTCTCAAGGGTCAAGCCTTAGGGACTGTTTTTTTCCCTCTGAGAGGTTTGGATTACTCTGAGTAGGTGCTCAAAGCGGGTCCCACTGGAATCCCTAAGCCACATTTGAAAGTGCCCGTCTTTTCTTATTCTGTCCCCTTAGCCCCGTGGGACTTGCTGGATTCCCAGAGCCAGTCATTAAAACAGGTTGTCAGCACTTGGAAAAGCGCAGCTCAGTGAGATGCCCAACCAGCTGCCATCAAAGGATGCTGCTGGTGGGGACCAAAGATGGTCTGGGGAGATAATGGGCTGAGAGAGGCCGTGGGGGAAACTACCAAGCCGAAATAGCCATGTCTCGGCATGTTGTCCAAACACAGGAAGTCGAGTCTGCTCTGGGAGCGGGTGAAATCAAAGGGGCAGCCCAGAAAGGAAGGGCTATTTTCATCTTCTAGAAAGGCTTCAAACAATCCAGGGAGGAGCTGTCACCAGACTCTTTGGGAACAGGCGTCTGGGATGCAGAGGCACACATCCCTCTCTGAAGCCTGGAGCGGGGTAGGAAGAGAATTTCTGGTTCACTTATAAACAAACAGTCATTTCAGAGCTTCTGCTCTCTGGGGATTTCAGGAGCCCGTGTCCCGCCAGGCACTGGGCAAAAACCCAAAAGCGGTGGCCACTGGTATCTTGGAAACCATCATTGCTGAGGGCAGGGCCCTTTCAGATTGGGGTAGTGATGGTTTCCAGGGTGTGGTGCTTCTTGGTACGTGGTCCAGGTGCTGCACTGCGATTCAGGCGGCACCCAGCACCCCACACGTGCTAGAGAGTGGGTGTAGGCAGTCCCTCCAGAAATACCTTTAGGGCTTAAAATCCAAAGGGTTATTTTGAACCTGGCGGCTAGCTCTTGACTCAGGGATGAGTCATTCGGGCTGCGGCTGGGAAGTGTGTAATTATATAAAGATGGAGGAGCTTCTCACCAAGTGCATCTTCTCCTCTCTTTTTGTTCTTGGAAGGAATTTAAGGCTGCTGAAATCAGTGTGGGGGGCCCAGACTGCTCCGGTGTTGTCTGGGTCAAGCCTTAGGGACTGTTTCTTTTCCCTAGTTTTTCCTCGCTGAGAGGTTTGACCCACCCTTGGTTGGTGCTCTAATTGGGTCCCACTGGGAACTCAGGTCCAGGATCCTTTGCTTTGAGATGAAGGGTCTTGGATGCCCTCCCTCCATGTTAAAGTTTCCTTCATAACAAGAGAGGAGGACAGAGCTTCCCCTGCATAGAGCCTGACTCAAGAGTTGGTCTGAGCCCCAGAAGAGGTGGTCCATGCCCCTGCCTCCCTTCTTTCTGCAGGCACCCTCTCCTGAAAATTCACAGAATCACAACAGTGAAGCTCCCGTTGGCAGATCATTTCCTGGGTTCTCAGAGCATGACGTGCCATCAGAGCAGCGCTCAGCCCCAAGCACCCTCTTGGGAAACATGAGCCAATCGGAGCAAACACAGACGCAGTTCTCACCCACTTGACTAGCAGGCCCCACAGATGTCTCCAACACAGAATGGCTGTTAGAATGTAATGGCCTATAACACCCACAATCCTCCAGTGACTATAGTCCCCAGGAAAGAGAGTGGTCCATTTAAGTCCTGTGAAAGGCATCAGTGCACAGCCCTTAGCTAGCCCCCTCTTAGTTCCAAGGAAGGTGAAGTTGGACTATGTGGCCCAAGGGAGCTGCTATCGACGGGGCTGGTCCTTCAACTGCTCTTCTTGCTTTGGGGGTCTTGAGACTCAGGGGCTGTGTTCTTACTTGAGTGGCTAGGTCTTGGAGCAGACACCCTGGGTGGAGGTAATGCTGCAGCAGCCGCTTCCTCCCCCTGCAGAGTCCCAAATAGCCTGCACAGGGGGTGTTGAGGCTAGTTCAAAGAAGCTAACAGTCCTAACAATACTTGGCTGTGGCCACCAGAGTTCTGGCCAAGAATCATAGCTGTTGGCTGGCCGGCCCCCAGCGTGCCTCTTCCCGTCAGCTGGCTTGTGCCGCCATCACTGACCTGAATTGCAGTGTGGGGCTAGGCCACTCTGCCTCCTGCAGCTGGGCTTTGTGAGTTTGAAAATTGGAAGCTGAATGGCTGGTGTCCCCATTCATCAGAACCCCAGCTAAGAGAGGCAGCTGGGGAAAATTCTGGAACATCTCAGTCCCTAAGGGGTGGGAAGAAGGACTCTGCTGACCAATGAGAGATGTAGTGAGAAGCCCATGAGTGTTGAAGGAGCAGGTGCAATGTTGGTGAGTCCCACATTGTTCAGTGAACCTCTGAAAGAACAGAATGCCTCCACACAGTCTGTCCAGTTCCTGAGAAGGGAAATGCCCATGTCTGCTCAGTGCCAACATGTGTGTCTCATTTTTTTGTTCCAGAGGGTGGGAGCCCTGGTCTTCACAGAGGGTACTGGCTGAAGCCCAGGAAGGTGTGTTTTTAAGGAGAGTGTAGCCTCAGAGGGAGAGTCATCTGTCTGAGAATGAAGCCTTAAGCACTTAGCTCTCTCACACACACTCTCTGACCTTGTTTCAGGACCAGACCCAAGGCACGCAAGCAAGGTGTGAGCCCAGCTGACATGTACAGGTGGAAGCTCTCATCCCATGAGCCCTGCAGTGCCACATGCACCACAGGTAATGGGCCTGGAACCACTGGGCCACCTTCTCTGAGCCTACCTTTGCAGTGACTGGGCCTTAGCTGGAGACTCACCTGTACTTGCTGCCCCAAGCCAGCCCCGGGGAACTTGCCTGGCTCCTTCACCTGGGAGGTAGAGTGGGATGGCAGTGGTTGGAGGGTCCCCAAAGCATCCTTGTTCCCATGGCATGCAGGATGACAGTCAGGTACGGGCCCATCTGTCAGCCCTAATTATTCTCTGATATCTCAGCAGAGGGGCTCTTCAGAGTAAAGATGGGGACCGTCAGCTTTGAGGGTCTGCTCATGCTTGCCCTGCCCCCAAACACACAATGCTGCCCTGTACCTAACAATTCGGAAGCTAACAAACAACTTGGGGTGGGGTTGCATTTAAACCACACTGCGCACTGTATCACACCCCAGGCTCACAGCAAAGTACTACTACTGAGTTTTACCTGTGAAATGGGATGTACCGTGGCCAAGGTGTTTGTGGGATAAATGAGAAGAAACTACTTGCCTGGTCTAAATTCAGCCAATGAGCAGTATTGCTACTATGGTGTTCCAAGGCAAGGCTGAAGCTAGCCCTAACCGGGAAGCAGCCTGTCCACTGGTTCCAACAGATAAATGGGTCCTGTGACATGCCTTTCATAGGGATGGACTGTCAGGACCAAACTTTGGGGCAGGTGCTGTGGCCTCAGCTTCTCAGAGCCTGTTGAAGCTGGGTGTGGGCATACTATGGATCTGTCTAGCCATTGTGGCTGTGGAACTTCCCATGTGTTCTGACAGTGGAAACTTTCTGGAGGCTGGGGAGGTGACATCACTTGAGATGTTTCCAGGTTGAGGCAGCCTTGGTGGCAAGGGGCCTGATGAATGAGCCTGCTAGATGATGTCTCCAGGGAGAGCATGACACTATTGTCTTTCAACACTTAGACAGTGGCCAGGCCAGGGAGCAGGGCTGTTCGGTGTTGCCCACAGTACAGAGCAGGACACAGGAAGAGAGGAAATAGGGATACTAGGGAAGGGATGACCTCTGCCTTAGACAAAGATGTCAGAAGTAGAGAGGCTCCTGTCACCTCTGGAGGCACTGACCCCACTGAGTGGCACCAGCAAAAAGGACAGAGAAGGGCCCACACTATGGACAATTCACTGCCTCGGCCCCTTCTGGCAGAGCCTCATTAGTTGTTTGGAAAGCCCTACTGTTGCCAGGGCTTAAATTTGATGTGCACAATTGCAACCATGCTGAAGAAGACAGGCCACAGTATGTGGGTTTTGCCAGCTGTGGATGCACACAATGTCTGCAGATGTTCTGTAGAGAATCATGGGTGCACCGACTTTTCTCCTTTCTCCTTCATGCTGAGATCTGTTCTTGAGGCTATGCTAGGTTATGGGGCCTGCCTTCTCTGTACCCTGAACCCCCAACCACGGTAAGGATCTTAAGTTTGTTCTTTTGGAACAACAGTACTGTCAAGTGGTCTTGGGACTTGGGGTATGGTTTCTAGACTGTCTCTCAGTCTCCCAGGGCATAGCAAAACATCCCAGGATCAAGGTAGTTGGTAGGACCATTACTGAGGATGGACATCTGGTCTTGTCTGTTTGGTAAATCAGAGTGCAAAGTTCACTTCAGCTCAAGGCAAGGGCTCTGAGGTTAAGAAGTTTTGAGAAGCTCCCTTCTCAAGATAGGTGTAAGGAAAAGGTGCCCAGAAAAGTGACATCTTGATCTTGTAGCCTTTCTGGAAAATTCCCATTCTGGAGATGAGCAATCTGGGGCTGTGACGAGTCTGGTGGCCCTGCTAGGTGAGACTTGGATTCTCTTCTGTGTGTTTCCATTCCATGACAACAAGCCAATGCATAAACAGGTACTTAGGGCAACTGCACAAGTCCCCAGCCCTGTTTGTATATCCCTGGGTCCCAGAGCTAGTGTCTCAGAGGCCTGAAATCTTGCAAGTAGACCTGGCCAGGCAGCCGCCTCCTCCACCAGCAGGCTGAAGGCTACACAGCCCAGTGCTGGCAGGGGAGGAACCAGTAATTGCCGCCTGGCTTGGCTCTCATGGAACACACACACACACACACACACACACACACACACACACACACACACACACACAGAGTTTCTGCCCAGACTCCATGGTTCTGTCTAGGGCTGGTTTTTGGAGCAGCAAAGGCTGCTGGGTCTCAGATACTCCTGGGAAGGTAGATACACTAAAATCCTCAGGAGGCTTTTCCACATACAGCTCCACATTGGCTTTCCCCAGCTAAGCACAATCCTGGCATACCTTGCTCTGGGGCAGGGGATGCTCACCCTTTAGAAAGCGCACATGCAGGCTTGCTCTTTTAGGTCCAGGGAAAAAGGAGAGGTGGTGTAGCCTGGGAATCCATATGGTTAAGAGAAGGCTGGTCTTTTATGTGTGTAACCCTCCCTATCCACAAGTGATTTTAGAATTCAGAAATTCCAGAAAAAGCCACACAGATAGTTAAAGACATAGAGGTGCTGGTTAGGAGACCTTCAGTAAAAGCTGGGGCACCTAATCTGATATCTGGGGACAGGGCTGTCAAGGGCTGCAATGGTGTGTTTTTTCTTTTCTTTTTCTCTTTCTCTCTTCCTTTCCTTTTCTTTCCTTTCCTTTCCTTTCCTTTCCTTTCCTTTCCTTTCCTTTCCTTTCCTTTCCTTTCCTTTTTCTTTCTCTCTCTCTCTCTCTCTTTCTTTCTTTCATTCATTCATTCTTTCTTTCTTTTTCTTTGAGACAGAGTTTCTCTATGTATCCCTGGCTGTCCTGGAACTCTCTCTGTAAACCAGGCTGGTCTCGAACTCAAAGATCCACCTGCCTCTGCCTCCCGAGTGCTGGGATTAAAGGCGTGTGCCACCACTGCCCGGCTGGTTTGTTTTTTCTGCCTGCCTGCTCATTTCCTACAGTGGGGTTTGTCAGACAAATGCACACCAGGGTACCTGGCTGTACTTATTCTGCCTCTGTAAGGCTCCTCAAGGTTTGTGGCAGGTGAGCTAGATGCCTAGGCTGGGCAAAGAGAGAGGTCATAGGTCAGACCCTGGGACTCTGGCCCACAGAGCTTTCCCACCTCCAGCTCTAGGCTTTTACCCTCCCCAATCCAAGAAACAGAGCTCTGAGTTGTCTTGTGACCCATCCAAGCTCACAGGCTCACCCATCTGCTGGTATCCAAGGTTCTTGCTGTTAACCATACAGTTTACAGACCCTTGCATTGCCCCAAACCTAGGAGTCATGTCCACATATGCCATGTGTGTTCGCTATGATGGTGTTGAGGTGGATGACAGCTACTGTGATGCCCTGACCCGTCCTGAGCCTGTCCACGAATTCTGCGCTGGGAGGGAGTGCCAGCCCAGGTACCTGTCCTTGAGCACCCAGCTGGGTGTCAGAATGAGTGTGTGTGTGTGTGTGTGTGTGTGTGTGTGTGTGTGCATACACACCCATGCTCATACCATGGCTCTGCTTTGCCTCTGCTGTGAGCTGAAGGGCTGTGTGGGGAGCAGAGCAGAGCACATGGGATGGTCACTAGACACTTTCCACCACAGGGGTTTTTCCATATTACTCTATACTAGAGGGCTATCTTTGTGCCTGGGCTGACCTGCAAAGCTAGGATTTCTATAAGCTAGGGAAGAGTACTCCCTGGGAGGTGAAGGGAGCCCCGTGTATCTTATCTTGTCTTCAAGGCAGAAGCAGAGCCTTGGTGTTGCTTCCAAGGAGCCATGAATCTCTGGCTCCCCAACATGTCACATTCCTTCTTTTCTTCTGGCTGCTACATCTGAGCATTTGTTCTTTTCTGGAGGAAAAGGCCACAGAGCTGGCCTGCACTTGACTGAGATTCTTCCCCAAGTATGTCTTCTCAGAGGGCCTTCACGGAGGAGCCCGGCCTTTTATAACCCCACACAGCACAGGATGGAGATGGGTGGTCATCCTGCACACTGGCGATGCCCTTCTCTGGGTATTCAGCTGGACTCACACCTTTGGTTCACTTTCACTGATGCCCCTGAGGAATCAGAGTCCAGAAGGAGCCACAGTCCCCTGTGTGACCCAACAGGGAAAGTGAGGCCTGGGGCCCTGGGACACTGAAGTATGGAAGGTGGCAGGTGCAGAAGGAATGGGAACAGACAGAAAGGGCAAAGGAAGAAGGCCTGGAGATGAGGGTAGGTGAAGATGGCCAGGTCCCTGAAGGCCGTGGGCACTTGCAGAACACTCACCCACCTAACACAGGGTTACCATGGGCACAGTCCCCACTGGTTGGTCTCACCTCCTTCCAGTCTGGTTTGGCCTGTGTGATTTGGGGCCACTGAGGGCTGTCCTCGCTCCCGAGGCAGGTGGGAGACCAGCAGCTGGAGTGAGTGCTCACGCACCTGTGGTGAGGGCCATCAGTTCCGCATCGTGCGCTGCTGGAAGATGCTGTCCCCTGGCTTTGACAGCTCCGTGTACAGTGACCTGTGTGAGGCCACCGAGGCCGTACGGCCCGAGGAGCGCAAGACATGCCGTAACCCGGCCTGTGGGCCACAGTGGGAGATGTCTGAGTGGTCGGAGGTGAGAGTCTGCAGATGCTGGGGTGGTGGCCCATGCTTGAGAACAGATGTATCATGATGCTTCTCACACCGGCTTCCTTGCAGTGCACGGCCAAGTGTGGGGAACGCAGTGTAGTGACCAGAGACATCCGTTGTTCTGAGGACGAGAAGCTGTGTGACCCCAGCACCAGGCCTGTGGGAGAGAAGAACTGCACAGGGCCTCCCTGTGACCGCCAATGGACTGTCTCAGACTGGGGACCGGTGAGGGCAGATTTGGGGCATGGGGCTAGTGACAGGACCCTGATCCTGAGGACTCTGCTTTGCTGTGCATCGTTTTCTCACCTACCTGTAATAAAGACAGGAGAAGAAAAGTACAAAGACCTCCCTTCTGCTCTTTCATGGACTCAAACCCCTGGCCAGAAACAAAAGTCGACATAACCATCCCATTACCGACCTCTGTTTCCACCTCTCCTGACTACATCTCTCCTTGTCTCTTTGTGTCTGCATGCCTTTCCCTGTCTGTCTCCATCCGTCTCTCTCACCTGGAACAGAGCTGCTCATATGCTAGGTAAGGTCCTCTCTGGTGGTGGGGGCTCTCAGTGACCTTTTGAGCTGTGCTTTCTCTGTGCGTGTTTTGCACTGAGCGTGTTATGTCTGTAATTAGAACAGAAATGTTATTTAAAAAGTGGTTACCGTGGAAACCGCTTCCCTTTCACTGCCCTGGGAGCTGTTTCTCTCACTTGGGGATGATGCTGGTCGGGGGCTTGTGGAATGGCCCGTGTTATTTTACCAGCCCTTGTTGTCCCCTCTCACAGTGCAGCGGAAGCTGTGGGCAGGGCCGTACGATCAGGCATGTGTACTGTAAGACCAGCGATGGACGGGTAGTCCCAGAGTCTCAGTGCCAAATGGAGACAAAGCCTCTGGCCATTCACCCCTGTGGGGACAAGAACTGCCCAGCCCACTGGCTGGCTCAAGACTGGGAGCGGGTGAGTACCCAGGAGCCTGCACAGAGCCTCTCTCTGGATCACAGAGGGGATAGGGGAGAGTTGGCCTGAGTGCCAATGGCTGGTCACAAGGAGGAATTCATGACAAGCTATGAAGAACAACTGACTAACGATTAATTTGGGACAAAGCTAAAAAGGTAGTAAACCACTTCCCACCTCCTCTTTCAGGGGTGTCTGCAGGCCCCCAGTGTCTTCTCACTGGGCCCTGTTCTGGTGGACACAAAGCCAGAGACAGGTTGGCTGCACACACTTTCAGGCCATAGGGCCGTGATGACTTTTGCTGCCACAACCCATTTGTCTTCTGTCCCAACCTGCCCTTGTCACCAACTTGCCATTTCAGACAATTGTTTTCAGTCAATGGTTTCAGGCAGGCCACTGCTAACTAAATAATCTTGGGCCAAATTGCTTTCTGCAGAATTGATTTTGGCCTGATCATCCTTGGCCAAATTACATTAGCCAATTTGTTTCAAAACAGATGGTTTGAGGCCTAATTGCTTTTGATCAAATCTGGATGGGGCCACAAACGGTTACGAACAAAGAGCCAATCTCCCAGTTGAAACTGTTTACACTTTTACCCAAATATCATTGACCAAACCTTGGCCACCAGAGCTGCTGTGGTCAGGGTTCTGGTTCTCTGGGCTTCTGGCCACTGACCCTTTCTGTCTGGCCCCACAGTGCAACACTACCTGTGGGCGTGGTGTGAAAAAGCGGTTGGTTCTCTGCATGGAGCTGGCCAATGGGAAGCCTCAGATGCGCAGTGGCCCTGAGTGTGGGTTATCCAGGAAGCCCCCTGAGGAGAGCACGTGCTTTGAAAGACCTTGCTTCAAGTGGTACACCAGCCCCTGGTCAGAGGTGAGCACTCAGCAACCCCCCTCCCCCCAACTGCTTTAAACTAGGCCTGGGCTCTGATCCTGCCACAGAACATCCATCTTGGCCTATGTCCATCAAGCCTTCCTCCAATCCTCAGTCAGCCAGGGTGCTTGTCCCCAGATGCTTCTAGATCAACTAGTGGAGAGCCACCACTACCCAGAAGCCTTTGCTGATCTTACTCTGGTGTCCTGCAACTCTTTTTGTGGGCCTGTCTGGGTCTGGTCATTTCTGGCTTAAAGATGAGGTTTTTAAGTGTTGTGTTTGGTAACAAGTGTACCTGATATTCTCCAAAGGGTAGTCCAAACCTGATGGATACAGAGGGTAAGATTGGCTGAGGCATGGCTAAGACAGAGGCATGAGACTTGGGCATACAAGTGGCAGAAAGTGAGCCCTAGGTCAGTGGGCAGAGCAGCAAGTTGTCCTGACCCAAGCCTGACTCCCTGTTCAGGTCTACAGGATCCTTCCCATGCTAGGTAGGATAGAGCTGAGCTCTTATCTCTGAAGCAAGAGTGGAGCCATCATGTGTTGTCACCATAGAGGTCACTGGGGGCAGCTGTGGTCCAGCACTTGTCCCCAGATCTCTTTTCCAATTGTCACTTACCGAGAGAAAGAAACTGAAGTTGAGGAACTTTCCAACCAGGGGCCAGAGTTTAAGGTGTGTTAGACATGGGGCTGAGGACTCTGCAAAGGGAAGGAGGTGCAAACCAGTCCATCCCAGGAGTCCGGGGCAAGGAGCCTAGGGTATGAGTAGCCTCAACTCACAGGCAAGTGATGGGCAGGCAGAGAAGCAGTAAGTAGAAGGATGGGAGGGTCCCCTACCCACAGGGTGGGAGGGACTTCCTGTCTAGTCTCTGATTGGCACAGCAAGGTAACTGCACCTCAGCTGCTCTTCACCCTGCCTGAGATGTCATACCACGCCTTGAGGCTTGTCAGCATCCTGAGCCTTCCTAACACCACAGAGGCAATCATACCTAGATGTCAGCTTTTATTAACTCACATCAACATCTATATGCCATTTCCTCCTCCATGTCATCCCATAGCAACAGCATCCCATAGCAACAACATCTGTCCTATGCAAGGACAAGGGGAGTCCAGAGCCATCTTTAAACATCCCTGGGCAGGCTGAGGACAGGACTTCCGTGGCCAAGCTGAGTAACATAGGGTTTCAAGATATCTATGGTTTTGGTTCCCACATAGGTCAACTCTGAATGTTTAGGGATAGTAGTGGAGTGACAGATGGGGCCCGGAGTCGAGAGCCTTCATTATGGCATTCTCTAGTGTTCAATACCCCAACACATAGGTTCTCCCTGGGCTCAGCTGCTGGGATGGGTGGGTTACAAATCCAAGACTTGAAAGTCCAAGGGCTCTGTGGGGTGAGGCCCCAGGTGCTGCCCTTCTTGTACATAGGCTTAGGAACTCTGGAGTTCTTCTGTATACACCACACACACACACACACATACACACACACACACACACACACACACACACACACACACACACACACACACACACACACACACACACAGAGTGATGCCCACCAATACCCATCACCCTGAAGGCAAGAAGGAAGGAGTAGAGCTGTGATTGCCTAGAGGGTGCATGGCAGAGCTTGAGGACCAGCAAATATCATTAGGGGAAGCAGGCAGAGAGACATAAAAGTGTCTCTGGAGTGAAGATCCCCTCTGAACTGATTGAGCCTAGCTGGAACACTGGTCTTAGGGTAGCTGTGTGGCCAGAGCCTAGTAAGTCAAAGACCATGTTGGGCAATAAGAAAGGGGGAGTTTGAATAAGGAGGATCCCCAAAGCAGCCATGAGGGAGGGGTGCCTCCCATAGTGCCCTGATGAGATAGCAGGAGCAGAGGGAACACAGGAGCAGTGGACATGTGGGAGTCTGCCCTTTCTGCTCCTGGCTGGGGCAGTGCCCTTCTTTATGGCTGCCCCATCATGATGCATCAGTTCAGTGTTTGTTCAGCCAATTGTTCTGTCCCGTTCACCTGCAGGGACAGAGGAGCAGGTGCCAGGACATATTGGGAGCCTACTTGTCTTCAGGGGCATCTGCAAAGGCAGTGTCCTCTGGTCGCCTGCGCCAAGCCAGCCTCCCCTCTCCTCAGGGCGGGTGAACGGGCGGGTGGCCTTATGCCAGCCTTCATCAGTTCCTCTGTGTCTGGTAATCAGACTAGGGTGAGCCTGGGGCGGGGGCCTCCCCATACCTCAGGTCCAAGGCATGCCTGGGTGATGTGGGGTCACCACATCAGGGAACCACTGCCTGCAGGATCTTGGCAGGGGAATAGCAGGGTAATTGGGGTCAGCAGATGTCCCTGGTATTCTGGGTAGCTCAGCAGGCTTTCTGAGGGGAACATCTGGACTCAGTGTGATGGCTCTGGAAGTTACATTGATTGGCCCATGGCAAACTCTCTGTGTCACTAATCTGGGACAGATGGAACCTGAGCACCCAGCAGGTCATAGTTGGCACAGGAGGGGCCACCCTCTCATGTGAAGTTGGGAAAACTGAGGTAGAGAAACCAGACAATGCCTTTCCTCCAGTTACCTAGCTCAGGCTCTAGATTCCAAGGAGCAGGTGTGTCCTGGGCCAGCATGTGGATGGGTATGGTGCAGAAGAGAGAGTGCTGAGTGATCAGAGTCCCAGTCACAATCACTACAGAGAGCCTTGTTATGTACCTGTTTGTCTGTCTGTCTGTCCCACACCAGTGCACCAAGACGTGTGGGGTAGGTGTGAGGATGCGAGATGTGAAGTGTTATCAGGGAACTGACATTGTCCGAGGATGTGACCCATTGGTGAAGCCTGTCGGCAGACAGGCCTGTGACCTGCAGCCATGTCCCACAGAGCCCCCAGGTGAGAAGAAAGAGGCTGGGCACAGGGCGGAGACTAGTGGGAGTTTTGGGCAGAGCCAGGGTCTGGAGGACCAACAGGCATTCATCAAGGAAAGCAGCTAGAGAGACACCCAGTCGTGTCTTCAGAAGAGGTCTTCTCTAAGGGGGCGGGCCTAGCTGGGGCTCAGGGAATCCATGCAGACACCTATGTCATGGAAAAAGCACTGACCTAAAATGTGGTTGGGGGAAGCTGTGGGACCAGGGACCAAGATGACCTTGCCTGAGCAGCAGGTGCTGACTCTCAGGAGGCAGGGAGGTAGGAGTTAGGCATGGTCTCTGGCCTGGGCAGATAGACAAGATCCAGTCTCCAAAGTGGATGCCAAATGTAAGGGAAGGTAAATTCTATTTTGGGAATACTGAGGCAAGGAGAGAGGGACCCACAGGCCTTGGAAGGGTTTGGACTTTTCAGAGGAGATCGGAGACCTCTTCCAAATCCTGGGGTTTTACCACCCAAGTGATCAGATCAAACTACCTAGTAGGATCCACATTTTCCTGTAGAGGGACTTGCATTAGGAAAGGGCTAGCTGGGACATAGAACTGGAGATCTGTAGTAGGTGGGGTACTCTGGACCAAGGCTGGGGGGCTCATCTGTTGACCTGTTCATAGTGTGACTCTGGGAACCCTTAGTGAGCTCCTGCCTTTGAGAAGATACTATGGCAAGAGTTGGCGACCCTGGGAGCTGTTCCCCTTGGGCCTCCTGGCATTTCATCCTTCCTTTCGTATTGTGTCCCACCCCCAGATGACAGCTGCCAGGACCAGCCGGGCACCAACTGCGCACTGGCCATCAAAGTGAACCTCTGTGGCCACTGGTACTACAGCAAAGCCTGCTGTCGCTCCTGCAGGCCTCCCCATTCCTAGCTGGTGCTGTAGCCCCTGAGACCCGAGCACCACATCCTGGGGCTCCCACTGGACACCCACCTTGCAGGAGGCCCTGGGCTGTGAAGATGTGACACAGAGCACAACTGACAAGAAGGGATTTTTGACCCTGTGGCACTGTCTCTGCCTTGGGGGAGAGCCTCCAGTGCCCACAGGCCCCTGCTCAGATGGAGCCACCCTGCTGCAGGAAGCTGTACATGCTCTCCCAGGATCCTGTGTCTGTGCCCACCCTAGAGGGCCCAGAGTCCAGAACCCAAAGTGGGCAGTACCTGCCCATTTCCAGGCCCTTCTCTGAGGTGGTAGAACCCTCTAAAGGTGACTTGCAGATGACCCAGGAAGGAGAGAGTCTCCCTTCTTTGGCTGCCTTGAGAAAGGAGGGGTCTTGGGTCAGCTGAGGAGCCCAGGCTGCCCTGTCTCTGGAAGTAGTGAAGGTACCCCATCCTAAGGCATTAGTGCCACACTGCCTCCCCTCCTGGAGTTCCTGTGATGGATGGAAGGGACAACCTTTGTTCA
This sequence comes from Onychomys torridus, assembly GCF_903995425.1. Taxonomy (NCBI): domain Eukaryota; kingdom Metazoa; phylum Chordata; class Mammalia; order Rodentia; family Cricetidae; genus Onychomys; species Onychomys torridus. The sequence continues at coordinate 11,865,814 of NC_050446.1, read as the reverse complement.
TGGTGTCCCTGCCACCCTCCTCACTACTCACTGGTGCATGTTAATAAAGTGGCTGTATTTATGGCGGCGTGCTGGGGTTTCACTCACTATGGGTAGAGATGGTGGGCAGCCTTGGGAGCTTTAGTGATGCTGTACAGGGTCCTTTGCTGGACAGTGGGTGCAGAGATGGGTGAGAACAGGGCAGTCTGATACAGAAAGCAGACAAAAGGCAACCAGAAGAGCAGGTGGTGTACAAGGATGGGCGCTGTGGACAGCAGGACAGTGTTGAGGTAGAAGCTAGTGTGAATCTCCAGCCATCTTTAGCTGCCTTTGGTCTGGAGCTTATGCCAGGATGGAACACAGGGCTATAGGAGCACTGCAGGAGCACTGGGAACAGGGAGGCTAGAAGACACAGGATATGGCCACCATGAGTACTTGTAGCTGTGGGCTCAGGTTTCGTGTAAGGCCATCTACCATTCTCTGAGGACCGTCCATGGGGCCGTATGCACAGCTTCCCACATCAGGGTGGCTCCTTGTGGGTGCAGAGACACAAAGCAGCTATTGGGTGCTGCTTCAGCCTGGCTTTTCTTGAGTGGAGGACAGTGGAAAAGACAATAGCATACGTATGTGCGCGTGCGCGCGCGCGCACACACACACACACACACACACACACACACACACACACACACACACACACCTCCCAGTGAGGCAGGGAGGACAGGGCTGAGTCTCAGATGGTCATGGCTAGTCAGTCTCAAGACCCTGGAGGAGTCCTCTGGGCCCAGGTAGTAGGGAGGCTGGTGGCTGTCTCCTGTGCTTTGAGGTCAGTCTGCCCCAACAGGTTTGCCATATAGCTCTGTTCCTGAAGGGCTCAGGGTTTTGGGGTTGGGGAGGAACTGAGGCAGCCACACAGCCCAGTGAGTTACTGCTTCTCTGTGTGCTTGTACCACGGGGACTGAATCAAGATAGCTGCTCCTAGAATTTTATTTCTGTCCCCCAAATGCAGAAGTTAGTGGTTTGGAGATGGTTGTGTATCAGGTCACCAACTGGGCTCAGACAGAGCAGTTTCCTTGTGTCTCAGGGGCTGGGACCTCTGCCACATCTGAGTCCCATCATTACCTCTCTTCCAGGCTCCTCCCCCTCCTGATTTCCTCCCTCTCTACCTCATCCCACACTCCTTTCTGTTGGCCTTTATTGTGCACCTAACTATGCCAGGCTGTGTCACACATGCCATCACTGGCTAGTTTCATCTCTTTTTGAGGTGGGTAGCATGAGTGCCCCACTATGCTGATGCCAGCCAGCCCAGGGACAGCCAGCCACTTGTCCTCAAGAAACATAGCCCATCATGTTCAATCTGCTCTTCAGACTGGTTAACAACAATCTTGAAAGCTACTGGGGGCACTGGTAAACAAAGGTGGCTTGTGATGATGCCCCCTTTGCCCGAGAGCTGTTCTCAGACCCTCTGGGTAGAGCTGGAACTCACCAGCTAGACTAGGAAGGAGGACTCCATCTGGTTCCAGAGAAGGTCTGTGCCTGAAGGTGCCCAGTGGATGGAGAGATAAGCAGCCTAGTGCCATGGTGTGGGAAACAAATTTATTGGCTTTTGCTTTTTCTCAGAGTGCTGGCAGGTCCCATGGTGGTGTTGAGTGAGCTGGTAGGGATGGATGCTTAATTCACTTTGAAGATGTCAATGGGTCTATACAGAGATGATGGAGGTTAAAAAAAGGAGGGAAAGATAGGACACAAAGACAGAACAGCCCAGAGCACCCACCCCTCCCTACCTCACCCATACCCCAAGTAATGCAAGGGACAGATGCCATGGGATAGACTGGGACAAAGAAGCAGAGAGGAAAGGGGTAATTTGGGGACTTCTGTGATTCTAGGGGTGGATTCTGTTAGCAAGGCCAAACTGAGGCAGGAAAAAGAAAAGGAGAAAAAAAATTCAGAATGCCAAAGACAGCAGATCCTCACTGGCATGGTTCAGCTGCCTATAGTAAGTGTGGAGGGCCCTGCTGTGGTACCTGGCTCAGAAGTGGCCACTGTCCTAAAGGAAGGCACCTTCACAGGGGGCGGGGCACTTGTTCCCCTAGGGCTCCACAGCAGGGCCTGGGGATGCAATAGGGCCCCAAGGAGGAGGGACTCTTGAGGCTACGCTGCCAAGAATGGTGCCTCTTTCAGAGCCTGATGGCTGGGGTTCTGGCCTTGGGGCACCTTCAAGGGGTGGCCACCTGACACCAATTCCTCATCCAGTGGAGGGCTTGGAGCAGCATGGGTAGAGATGAGGCTTCCACGCACAGGCAGCCAGCTCTAGCTGGCTGGGCCTGTGACCTCATTCCAAGCACAAAACAAGAAGTGGATGATCTATTGCTCGGCTTCCCCCAGGGTTCTCAGTTCCCACTGAGAACCAGAGTCCAAAGGGCTTTCTGCAGCCAGCGCCGCCCCCCCCCCCCCCCCCCCCGCGCCACTACATGTATGAGGATTCAAGCCCATGAATGGGATGGCTTGCCCAAGAGTCACAGCTGAGACCCTTAGTGCATAGCTGGGCCATCTCCAGTGCATCAGCAGCCTCGCTGGATGTGTCTGTCAGTTGACTGGGCTTAGGGATGAGTACAGGATGTGTACATTTTGGTGTCAACCCTCCCAGAGTAATGTCCCCACGCCTGTGCCTCTTCTCTCAGAAAAGCAGATTGGGGTAGAACAAGTGTCCCAAGGACACTGCTGTCTTCTACATTCTCCCTTCTACTGCCAGAGCAATGGGTATTCAAGCTTGGGGCAGATGCTTGGCACCTAGGTTCAGGAGTGTGAGACAAAGGCTGGAGAAGGATAGAGGGTGGAGAGAAGGATGGGAAAAGGGAGACAGGGTGAAGGGACAAATATTTATTTGGTCCATGGTCTCTATAGAAGGTTCATGCTTGTAGGGCCACTGACAACCAGTGAGACCTCTGCTCCCTTGAGCGGGGAGGAAGCCCAAGGCCTGGTGAGGGAATGACAGGCTAAGGCCATGAAGCCAGAGACTGACAGGTTGCTGGGGTGGACATTAGCCATCTTCTCATTTCCTGGGAACAGGACCTGGCTCCTGTGCCCCAACAGAGCCTGACCTTACCCTCCTGACCCCTGCCTCCCCTCTTGGGCCAGCTGTCCCTACCCACAGCTACCACACTTGGTTCACTGGGCTTTATCCTTGCAGAGGGCCCGGGGGTTCCCCATGCCTAGAGGCCCTAGGACAGGGATACAGGGAAGACTTGGCTGAGCCGAGGTCTGGGCATGGGGCCAGGGCATGCCAGGGGATCTTGCCATGATCTGAGAACCTTCTGGGGTTGGATGCCTAGGCACTATGGAGGCCTGTCACACGTCGGTGCTAACGCTGCGGCTTCGGGAAAAGGCCTCCCGCATGGCAGAGAGGCGGTTGGGGTTGAGTGCCTGCAGGCCCCCGAAGCTCGTTGGGGGCAGATCCACGTCCTCCTGGCTGATGGTTTTGTAGGCCACGCGGCCCCCACCGTTGCGCACACCCTCAAAGTCCTCGTCCTCCGGCTCCTGCAGGAAGAAGGTGGGCGGCTCGTACTGGGAGCAGCTGCGGCACAGAGGGCGAGCCTGTGGGGACTTCTGGCTGAAAGAGGTGGCGGCAGCTGGGTAGAGAGCAGGCCCGTTGGTCAGCACAAGGTTGCGATTGGAATGCAGGGGCGGCAGGTGTGAGTGCACAGCAAAGTCGGGCTCCTCCTCGTCTTCCTCGGATTCATCCTTCTTGCAGCAGTAGTACTGTGGGTAGAGGGTCAGGTGACCGTAGTGCACTTCCCACCAGGGTTGACTGGAGGGTAGACCCCAGGATTATGGGGTGGCCCAGCTCAGTCACCTCTACTTGTTCCACCATTACCCAGCATCTTCCCCGGCCCACTCCAAGCGGAGGTCCCCGCAATGTGTCACTTATCTATCTCACCTACACAGCTAGATGTAAATCTAATTTCCAATTTGCAGGCAGGTAAACTGAGGCACAATTAGGTAAGAAACCTGAAAATGGCAGAGCTGGATAAGCCATTTCAGATCCTAGAGTTGTCATGGGCACC